>NC_043709.1:31935852-32000377 GCF_006229205.1 Suricata suricatta | reverse complement strand
CATTAGAAATGCATATTTCTTAAAAGATGAATTACAGTAATGTTTTAAAAACATGATATCAATACAATAAATAACATATTTTAATCTATATTTTCTCTTTTCTCTTGTGGAAAAAGGTTCAGTTATAGAAATTAGACTCTATAGCTTTGTATCTAATGTATCGGGAGAATATGGGGAGTATTAAGATACTTATGTGGACACAAACACACGTGATTAAAAATGACACTGGAAAGGGGTGACTGCATGGCTTAGAAGTTCAGCGTCTGATGTCAGCTCCAGTCATGATCTTGCAGTCCGTGAGTGTGAGCCCCACATCGGGCCCTGTGCTCAGCTTGGAGCCTTCTTGGGAGTCTGTGTTTCCCTCTCTCTCTCTCTCTCTCTCGCTCTCCCTCTCTGCCCTTCCTCCATTCACACTCTGTCAAAAATAAATAAACATTAATTTTTTTGTTCAAAATGACACTGAACTTCAAACTGGGAATTAGAGACAAAGAATGGAGAATATTGTTTGTGACTTATGCATGTTCTTTGTTCCAGTGCTTAATTTGGATAGGTTGTATTTCAACTTGACACAGCAAATATTTATTCAGTATGAGCCATGACCTATGTTGGGTTCCAGAGACAATGGAATGATGACTCCTAATCATCAGAGTCATAGTCACAGTTTTTTTCCTGCAGGTATCTTGAAATTTAACAATGGCATAAGGAAGTACATGACTAAACACAAAATGGGTATCATAAAAAAAGTCTTTCAAAGGGTTAAATTTTTAAGAACGTATAGTCTTCTAACAGAAATAGTCATGAGAAGCTTCATGGTACAAGTGATGAAGGAGAATTTGGTTTATAAAATAGAAAACAGTATCATACTTTACTTTTATAAGCACAATATATAATATATATATATTTTTATCATAGATATTATATATGTATGTATAATTTGTAGCCAAGAGCAGCATTAAAAAAGCAGAATATGATTTTTGTATAAGTCTTCAAGGTAAACAACACAAGTTTTTTTTCTTCTTGCAAAGAGGGGAGAATATTTCTGTTCTGCTACCTCCATTGCTGCCCAGAAAACTCTGGCAAATTCCCATGGGAATATTATTCATCAGCATCTAAAACAGTGTAATTGCTCTGCATTAAGATAAAATCTCCCCAGGAGGGCAAAAATTTTTGTATGTTTTATTTATTGATGTGTACCCATATCATAGAGCAGTATCTGATATTTAATACTTTCGTTATAAATGTGTGTTGACTTTCTTAAAAAGGCACTAAAAATGATGGCTGTTTTATGTTTTTATGATTGTTTCCATCCATTAGACTGTGTACTATTTGAAGGTAGGAAGTACCTCTTGATTTTTATGAACATATAGATATACTGGGCCATGTTTAATGTGTGAGAATGAATCATATCAGAAAAAAATATTAATGAAGAGCCCTACAATCTGCAGGAAAAGGGCAAATGGCTTGGCATTTCACATAGGATAAATTTAAGTAAACAAGCTATCAAACACTTAAAGGAAGTCAAATAGGTTTTGACCTTTTCAATTTCATTCATCCTTCACCTCAAAGGTATTATTAGCACTTAAATTACAATGCATGTGTACATGAATTTCAGTTGAACTAGTTATCTTTGGAAAAAACAGAATGTGTTCAGTGTAAGTTATCTAACTGTAGAGTAGAAAATCAGAATTTGTCACAAAGAAGCTGATGACGCCAACATATTGTTATTCTGATCAGAAAAAGGAATTGAAAATACAACAATAAATTGCATTTTTATGTATTTATGTAGGAACACTCCAAAAGAAAAAAAAATCTGAGCAACACAAAAGGAATTTTACCTCTGCCATCTGCAGGATGAAGGATAGGATTTTGAATAATATCTTTCCCCAGAGTTGTACCAGTGATGTCTCTGGAAATGTGACCTTTAACAGATGACTATCTACTTTAAACACTTCCTTTTTTTTTTTTTTACTTTCTTCCTAATTTATGTGCCAAGTGGAAAAGTAATTTCCATTACATTATGAGTAGGTCATCCCCTCCCTTACTGCATTTTCTCAGGGTCAACACAATCATGAACACTAATGGATGCCTACTACAGTTGAGTGGTAGTAGAAGCCTGCTCAAATTAAAATAAAATCCTGTCCAAAAATTTATGCCTGAAGTTTTAGAATCATTGATAGATCTGGTAATCAGATATAATGTACTAGAAATCTATAGAGATTATAAATCAGATTTTTTTCCGCTAATAGAAACTTTTAAAAATCCCCCTTTAGCAAATTATTTGTTTAAAAAGTGGCAGAAATGATATTTTCCATGTAGTTTAAAAGGGAAGGTTTCAGGCACCAAGCAATTTTTAAGCTAAAAGATAAGTTATCCTTAGGCAAGCTCCATTAAAAATATTTTGATGTGTGTGTGTGTGTGTGTGTGTGTGTGTGTGTGTATTCTCATATACTTGGGGAAATATGTGAAACCCTTGCTTTATTATACGTGAGTAGCTAACTGCTGAGTTATTTCCTGCCTTTTTAATCTTCTGCCTATCTAATTACCTATGTAACATTTAGAAGGGAACTGGGTCATTGTGAAGCAGAATGTTTAATTAATCAAAAAAGAATCTAGTTCTGAAATCAAGTATGTATAAGAATCATCATAAATTACATGCTAATAAATAATACCTTTATGTTACTAAGTAGAACTGAAAAAAAAACTCAGAACCTATGTATTTGACTTCTGAACATGTGGGAAGTGATTGAAAGGATATTTATATATACCTTATTTGAAATTTTATTAGGTTTGCCTAACTCATATAGACTACAGAATTTTCATTTTTATTTTGGTAACATTATAATAGTGATATTCTGCATTTGCACTTTGCACTTATTAGAAATATAGTTGACAATGAATATGCACACCAACTGCATTATTTAATCCCCAAAAACAACCTTCTAACAAAGGCTAATATTAGAAGCTAGGACATTGAAGCTTAAAGAGCTATAGTGACTTGTTTGTTTGCCAAGTTTGGCAAGATGGTCCCACTTCTCTATTTCTCTTTGGTGAAAATTTTTTAAAGTTCATTTATTTATTTTGAGAGACACAAAGAAAAGTGGGGATAGAGGCAGAGAGAGAGGGAGAGAGAGAATCCCAAGTAGCTTCAGCACTGTCAGCACAGAGCCCGACCTGGGGCTTGAATTCAACAACTGTGAGATCATGCTTAACCAACTGACCCAGGTGCCTGTCTTTGTGGAAAAATTTTAAAGTAAAAAATTCTACATGTTTGCTTAATAAATCAATATTAGCTCAATATCCTTTGTATGTCTGTGCTTGACTAAGATAAAATTCACTAAAGGGTTCAAGAAATTTCTTCTTAAATAAATTAACCTAAGATGTATCACCAAGTACTTCAGTTGGGATGAGATTTGGACAGAAGAACAGTAGAGCAGAGAAGTTAGCACACAGGATCTTACTCCAGTGTGTCTTAGTTTGAACTCTGATGAAGCTACTGACTTTGGACTATTTATTTTCCTCTCTATTTTTGGTTGTTTTATATGAACCTTGTGGAAATTACACCAACCTCAGAATGCCATGGTATGAGTGAATAAAGTGAAATACAACAAAGTTTAGAAGAGTGCCTACCTATTTGCTATTTTAGTCTAGTGAAAAAAAATACCAAGTAAACAATGGTCCCCTGCCCATCTAGTATTTAGTTAGTGAATATGTATGTACATATTTATGTGTGTCAAGTAGGAAAGCAAAAGAAATCATTGACAACTGGGTAAAAGAAAGCCATGAATTTTACAAAGGAGAAGTGAGAATTTTGAGGAGAGATGTCACCATTTACTAACACAGAACATCTATGACTGGCCCCTAAAGGATGCTATTTGATGTGATGTGGAGAAACTCGCAGCAATCAATACATGGTCTTACCTGTAATGTTAAATGATGGCGATGGCTCTAATAAACTGTAGAAAAGATAGTTGTCATGTGTTAACCATGGAGAAGGGACTCAATAATAAAGGTAGTAACTAAGAAATGTAGGTTTTTCTGTTACATATTTTTAGATCTAGATTCACTCTTTTGTAACCTACGTGGTGTAGTCTTGAGATTTTTACATGATTAATGCCCTTGCTGCTCAACATGAACTAAACATGTTTTAGAAAAGAAAGTGACATTTTGTAGGGAACAATTTCCTCTATAAGCCACTTATATGCAAGTTTATTTTTGAAAACTGTTTCTATGATAAAATTTCAGTGCTTTATCATAAGCAACTAAGAATCTGGAAGCAAGCCAGGTACTTAGTACTAAACACATTTAAAGCAAAACCAATACTGTGGGCTGGCAGACACATGGATATGAATGGCACATTAGATTACTCCTCAGACTTTTACTACAGACTCCAAAAGTGCAGCCTTTGACAGATGACACTTTGCTATATTACAAAAAGCAGAACTTTTAATCTCTTTTTGAGTTGGTAGGTTACACCATTATATCAGCAAGGCCTTGGTTGTTTGTTGGTAAATTCCAGGACAATATATGTCTGCTAGGACTAGAAAGAAGACTGAGCTAAGTGTTCTTGATAGTAACAAAGCAGAAGAATACAATTTCATTTATTTTGTAGTTTGCTCTGTTTATTATCATGGGAATGCCCTTTCTAGATACATAAGGTATAAATGTTTAACAATATAACTCATGAAAAATACTGATTTTCTTGCTTTTAAGTTATGTAGTCTTTCCTAAGTTTTCCCTATGCCATAAAATTCTGTTAAGTATATGTGTAACTTATAATTGTAGCATTCCTACTTTCAAAATAGTTAAACACAACACAGCTATGTTCTTTTTATTTCATCATGACTTCAACGGTTAGTGCTTATTTTCTAATTTATATGGGTTGATCATATATATGTTTTAATTGATTAAATAATTAATCTTTTTAAAAATTTTTGTTTAACATTTATTTATTTTTGAGAGAGAGAGAGACAGAGTACAAGTGGGAGAGGGGCAGAGAGAGAGAGAGAGAGAGAGAGAGAGAGAGAGAGAGAGAGAGAGAGAGAGAGAAGACAGATACAAAGAATCTGAAACAGGCTCCAGACTCTGAGCTGTCGACCCAGAGCCCACACGGAGCCTTAACCACAACCCATGAGATCATGACCTGAGTTACTGAGTTAAAGTCGTCGCTCATCCAATTGAGCCACCCAGGTGCTCCATTTAATGAAGTGCTCATAGCTGAAACTGGACATGTTACTCTCATTTGATACATGATAATGATGATTTTTTTCAGTATTGAAAATAATTTATGTTATTGTCATAGCAATAGTAATAATAAAAAGGCATGAAGAAGGTGGAATAAAATGAAAGTTTCTTATTTTATATGTACCATTCATATTGGAAACCCATCTGGTTTAGTTTTTTCATTAAAAATATGTATATGCATTTCTCCAAAGATGTATTCTAAAGAACATCTGAAAATAATATATTTAAATTGAATTATTTCAAGTCAAAAATGATACCACCTCCTCTTACACTGATATAGGACGAGTATTTTGGTAACAAAACTATAAGCAAAGAAAACTAAGGATTTGAATTGATTGTCACAAAGTGATAGGCAACCCAAGATTGATAGAGCCGGGCCTTTAACCACATGGTGTGGATGTTTATTGAAAAATGACGGTATGCCGAGGGGTGTATTTTGCGTGCGCACTTGAGAGAGACTCTCCATCCAGTATGAATCACTCTGCTGAGTCAGCATGCTGTGTGGTTTAAGTATCATTCTAAATGCAAAATAGGCACCAATCTGTTTCTGGTAAACAGTCTATGGAAGCATAAGTCCCAGTTTGCACTGACAGTTCCTGGGTACACATCAGGGTTCTTGACAACTCGTACATCGGCACTGAGCCCTTGGCCGACACGGGTTGTCTTCTTCACTTACTGCCCTCCCATTCTCCCTTCACATTAGTTGCTTGAGTTTTGTCTCCCCTACTTTACCTCTGATTCACTCCTAAACCCATGCTGATTTGTATTCTTCCCACACTGCTCCGCTGAAACTGCTATCCCCGAGGTCACCAACGACCTCGTTTCTGCTCAAACTGACGGACGCTTTCCACTACCGTTCGCCCCTCACATGAGCTGGGCCTACATGTGATGCTACTGCCTCCTTCCACTTTCATGATCTCTTTTCCTCCCAACTGTGATTATATTACTTTTCACTTAATTTTTTCCTACTTCTTTGGGCGATCTTTTTTTATTTCCTTCTACCATTCCTGAAGGCTGATATTTTTCAAAGATCTACCCTTAGTTCTTTTCTACTTTAAAAACAAAAATTCTCCCCTTACATTGCTGAGACATTTTATTTCTATTTGTTTATTTCTATCTTTAGAATTCTAAGGGCAGCTCTTGCATATGAACTCAGGCGACTAATACATATTTGTTTCCCTGCTTGCTCAAAATCATGTACTTCTCTAATTTCCCCTGCCACAATCTCTGTTCAGGACACATCATCTTTCCTCAGTAGCTCAACATACGCCTGACTGACATCTCTGTCTAAAGCTGTCTACTTCCATTCCATTAGCAGAAAGTCAAAAGAGAATTTTCCCCCTAAAATACAAATATATTCATGTCACTCTTTTAATAAAACGAAAACTCTCCACTGACTTCCTCTCTCTACTGGTGACAACACAAACTTTATACTAAGGCTTTACAACATCCATTTTGTAATATTTCCTCTCCTTCCTGCCAAATTCTCCAGTTTCATCCCTCTTGCCCCCTTACTGCCAGCCTCTGTCACCTAACTATGTTTTTGTCATAGTGACATTTCTACAGATTGATCATCATGGATTGTTCCCTTTTATTTCTGAGTGTTTCCATGTACTATATGAAATGACACATAGTTTACTTGTCTAACTTATACTCATTTTTTTTAAATCTAAGCCTAAAAAAACACTTCTTTAGGAAGCCTTCCCTTAATGCTGTAGACTAGGTTAAAGCACCCTTACTATGGATTTCACAGTACCTTACACCTACTCCTAAGTAAGTATTTATCACTAAAGAGCAAAGGTCGGTGCTGGGTCTTACTAATTATTAGTTTCTTACAGTTTAGCATAGTGCCTGGAATAAAGCTGCTGTTCAATAAATATTTGTGATGTGGATCTAAGACCAGCAACTACTACAAAACTTGAGTCTTGACTATGTAAAATAGAATCAGTGTATATTAAGATCCACCCCTAGACTTAGATTACAGTATGTCAAGTTCTAGATCAAAATTTAACCTGTTTTTGCAGAGGACTGAAATATCTAATTTATGGTCACTCCAAATGTAAACGTAAGATGAAGAACTGAAACCACAGAAACACACGCATCCTAGTCACTGCAAATAAATAGGCTTCTGATGCAAATACAAGAAAACAATGAAAGTGAAGTCTCACCTCATAGTCTGGAGGGAGTTTTCAGGTCTGGTTGAAAGACCTGGATTCAAAGCTTTGAACTCTTTCCAGCACTCGGCCCTCCTATGCTAACTGGCTTGGCTCTCTGACTATTTAAAGTTGGCAAGACATTGGTAGATTTCCACAAAAGGGATTTCATCATTTCTGTGTCTCTATTTTTGGAGAAAGAAATCTCAACCACCCGCTCTCATGCCAGCAGGTTTCCACCCATACTTTATAGGGCCCAGTTTCATTTGTAAATCATTGATTGGCAAGGGAGATGTGATTACAAAGACAGCTGAAATTAGTCATGAAGAAAGAGGGAATACATATGATTCACCCGTCATGACCAATCCAACACCAAGATCAAGAAAGTTACCACCATTCAGGTTCTGAAATCATGGCATGTATAAGATGCTTCTTCACTGCATGAATGTATGAGTATCATGATCAGAACAGGGAATAAAAGCTCCTCTATGGTCACTTAAAATGGTGTGATTGCAGGTACATTTACTGACTAAATGATTCAAGGACCATCTCAAGTTCAACCTGAAAGAACATAGAAGTTGGTAACTGGAGGCAGCAGAAGTGGGCAGTTTAATATAAGTAAAAATATTCTGCAACCATGAGTCTAAGAGGCAGAATCAGTCACTGTTGATGTTGCTAGTAAATAATTGATACAGGTATTTTCAAAAACATCTCATCTAAATTTGTCTACCTGGAAAATGGTCTATCTTGAACAGGGAAATTATATTACATGTTCCATTAGCTTAGCCTTTTAAAAAAATAACACACACATATCTACTTTATGTAATACACACACACGCATATACATATATAACATAACATAAACATGATAAGAATTTAGAAAATGCACACACACACACACACTGTACATACACATAAACAAATACAAATGAATAAAATGGCAATTTATTTAATAAAACAGGGTGGAAACAAATTCTGGAGATACATAAACAACTTTTAGCTTGTTTTCTATTTCTGACACTCACTAGCAATCCTAGGTTTGTTTATCAAAAAAATTGTGAAAATAAATCATTTTCAACTCTTAGGATTGTTGTGAGGTTAAGGAAAAAGTACCTGTGAAGTGGTGTACCCAGTGCGTGACACGGTGTAAACACCACATAAATCTTAGTTACAATCATTACAGTAAAACCACTATTTACAAGATATTAACCTAGTAAGGTAAGCAAAATCATTTATATGTACAACTTGATAAATATCAATTAAAATACTTTCTTTTAGGGGTACCTGGGTGGTTCATTTGGTTAAGCAGCAGACTCTTAATTTTGGCTTGGGTCATGATTTCATGGTAGTGGGATCGAGCCCTGAATCCTGTTGGTCTCCTTGCTGGGTGTGAAGCCTGCTTAAGATTCTCACTCTCTCTCTCTGTCCCTTTGCCCCTTCCCTAAACCTTTTCTTTTAATCAGACATTACAAGCAGACGAAAACCACTGCTACAATAGTTTTAGCTTTTCTTTATTCATAGCTCTGTGAAAATGAAGTTGGAGAAGCAACATAGTGCAGAGGTTATATATTAGGAGAAAAAGCCACTTTTCCTTAAGATTTTTTAAGGCTCACAGTTCCTTGATAACAAAATAAGATGTCATGAAAACATGAATCATGAGATATGACATTAAGGAAGATAGAAAACAAGATATCTATCTATGGAAAAAGACGTCATCAAATGAACTATAACAATTAGTCATAAATATTTTTACGTAACAAACCTGAAGGACAAAGGATTTGTTTCTTCCATATTTTATAAGGCCAGCCTAATTCACAACATCACATGATTACAATACCTTAGTGGCTCTTAATAATGTTTTATTTGATGACCACGACTAATACTTTTTGATTTTCATTTCTTATGAGTCAAAGTTGGCTTCATAGCTCCTGTTTTCATACCCCCTGGGCTTGGCATTTTGTATAAGTGAATCTAAAATAAGAATCTGTGTTACAGAGCCATTTGAATATGTAGAATTATTTTTGAAAAAGTCTTGGTCAACTTTAGTTATCATTTCTCACAAAACCAATACTCAGGCAATAATAATATGACTGAGTTGCAGTTTAGTTATTTCCCTTTTCTTTTTAAAAGCCATGTGAATGCATGGCAAAATTAGGAAGTCATTATCAAAATGTATTAATGGTTTTTCTTCTCCAAATGAGAGTTCCCATTCAAAGCTTTGCAAGTTATAAATATTAGTACCCTGGATAGTCAGGTAACACAAAAGTCTCAACACACAGAGGATGCTGTGAGCTATTTGTAAAGAATCCATGGTTGAAAAAAAATTCAAGTGAGGGGCACCTGGGTGGCTCAGTCAGTTAAGCATCCCACTTCAGCTCAGGTCATGATCTCATCATTTGTGAGTTTGAGCCCTGCATCAGGCTCTGTGATGACAGCTTGGAGCCTGGAGGCTGCTTTGGATTCTTTGTCTCCCTCTCTTTCTGCCCAATCTTTGTGCGCTCTGTCTCTCTCTCTGTCTCTCTCTGTCTCTGTCCGTCTCTCTGTCTCTCTCTCCCACCCCCTCCCTCTCTCTCTCTCTCTCAAAAATAAACATTAAGAAATTTTAAAGAAAAGAAAGAACTCAACTGAATTGAGTTTTATCTTGTTCTATTTTATTATACACTTTCATAGTTTTATTGCTAATTTTACAACAGCATTTGATGTTTTCTATCATAATCTTCAAGTTTACCGAAATATGCGAAAAAAGTATCAGCATGCAAATGTGGTCACATGCAGTCTGCATCATTAAGGAGTTTATATGAATTGAGCTTACGTGGTCTCAGGGTCAGCAGCGACAAGGCTGTCACAGAAGAGACACAGCTCTAATGTGATAGAAACACCTGTGCAGCCCAGATAGAATTTTGTAGCAGGTCTAAATTTGTATTGTATGCCAGCTTCAAAGTGTTAAGCCTTTATACTCAATAATCAATATTCCATCCAGCACAATAATAAAACATAGAATTATTTATGGTTACAATTACGGTGTACTTTTCAGGCACAAGATGAATGAAAAAGTTACTGGAGAGGTGATGTGATTTAAGGGAAAGGCCATTGAACAGCAGCAAAGGCTTTCAAATGAGATAATAAATGTGATAGCCTTTGGGAAAAAAAGATACAGCATTATGCAAACATAGTCTTAATTTTAAAAATCTAAAATGTTCATTCCTGGCACACCTGGCATTTTAGGATTCTGAGGCTATAGAATAACATTTAAAAATTGTTCAGTACAAACAGTAATATATATTGCCTTGGGAAGACCCATGTTTCAACTTCAAACTTAGAATTTATTGCTTTTGAAATCTTATAGCTTGACCCTGAACTTCCTTTCTGCACACAGTCTTTTAACTTTGTTTTTATATAGTGGTATTCTGCTGATGTTCTTGTCTTTTTCCTTTAGGAAATGTTCCACAGCAATTGCATTATTAAAACTGGACATGTTCCAAAAGAGTTGTCAGAGCCCATAGAAAACTTTGATTCGATCTCAGTGGAATAACTGCAAGGTAATTGTCCCAAAGTTATCCCCTTCTGGATGTCTCAATAAATCTGGCTTTGATAACATGAAAATATGCCTTAATGGAAGCCTGTGGAGGAAAGAACATGACTATATTTGCTGTAAAATGCCAATTACACAGAAATTTCAGAGAGCTGGTAAAAATCTTAAGAAAGTAAGAAGGCTTATCCTTTTTTCCTTTCTATTCCTTCCTTTCTCCCTCCCTCCTCCCTCCTCTCTCCCTTCCTCCCTTCCCTTTTTTCTGTCTTAGAGCACTTGAGCATGTTTCAAAGAAACATGTTTTACAAAGAGCAATTAATAGTATATGTTTGTACTAATTTTCTATTCTCTTGAAGTGAAGTTCAGGCATCTCCATAAAAATGATCTCATTAATCCTTGGGACGCCTGGGTGGCTCAGTCAGTTAAGCATCCAACTCCTGGGTTTGGCTCAGGTCACGAGCCCATGATTCATGGGTTTGAGCTCCATGTTCCAGCATGGTCAGTGAGGAGCCTGCTTGGGATTCTCTCTCTTCCCCTCTCTCTGCTCCTCCCCTGACCAAGCACTCATGTGCACACACTCTCTCTCAAAAATAATAAGAGTAAATAAATTATTTTTAAAACATTTTTAAATGATCTCATTAATCCTTAGAATGTCCTTATGTGGAAAGTAGCGGGAAAATGTTCCCCAGCCTTTAAACAGTGAGAAAAATAAAGTAGAAAGGCTTCAGTTTAGGTGCAGTTAAATCTGTGGGAGATTCAGATGTACAGCCAAAGTTTCACATTTTCCCCTTTATTTCATTTTAATAATGTCTTAGTTCTCTTACCTTTCTTCATTGATTAAAAGATCTTATTCCTCTCTCTCCAAGTAGAACATACTATTTGAAGGCATGTGATTCAAAATACAACTTTTCATTATATTTCTAGGACCTAGACCAATGTACAGAAACCAATTATGTATTAGGCTGAATTAAATTAAACTATCTTTTTTTTCATTTTAAAAGTGCATACGAGGTGTTTTTTTTTTTTTTTTTAAGTAGGCTCCACACTCAGCATGAGGCTTGAACTCATGACCCTGAGATCAAGAGTCAGATGCTCTACCAATTGAACCAGTCAGGCACCCTACATTCTTTTTTTTTTTTTTTTAATTCAAACACTGCAAAAGGATTATATGTTGAAAAGTAGGTCTTTCTCCCATCCAGATATACAATTGTTGACCCAGAGGCAAATGCCAATAACATTTTCTTTTCTATGTATCTTTGCAGTCACTTTCATGAATATTAATGAGTGTATGTCTTAGTGTTTGTATTCATTTTTGAACAAGTGAGAGAGCAAAGTAAATACACTGTTCTACAGTTTTTAAAGAACTTAATATGTACTGGATTATTTTTCTGTAAACTTTTTATTTGAAAGCAACTTCAAATTTACATAAAAGTAACAAGAATAAAAATAGCATAAAGAACATCCATATATTCTTAACCTAGATTTCATTATTACTAACATATTACCCTATTAGTCATCTGTTTAATTTCTCTCCCTTTCTCTTTCTGTCTTTCCCTCCTTCTCCCTCTCTTTATCATTATTTGAAGGAAAATGCACATCATGACTTTTTACTCCTAAATATTTTTATTTTTCATTTCTAAGAATAATATTCTCTTCTATAACCACAGTAATGTCTCAACTTCAGTAAATTTAATATTGACGTGATACCTCAAAATAATACATATCCATATTCCAACTTTGTCTATTGACCCAAAATATTCTTTAGAGCATTTTTACCTCTCCTGATATCAGTCCAAGTCTAGGGTAAGGTATTGCATTTAATTATATCTCTTTAGCCGGCTTAACCTAAATCATATCAGAGCCTCTCTTTGTTTTTCCATGCCACTGATAATTTTTGAAGAATACAATTCTCCTTGCTCTCTTTCTAATAGAATATTACTCATTTTGGATTTGTCTAATATTTTCTGATTAGTTTTAGATTATGCATTCCAGCAGAAGTAATACATAAGAGAGTCTGTTTTCCGTGAATCAAATTTGAGGGCATATCATACCCATCTGTCTCTCATTGGTAATGTTGATTTTAAAAATTAAAATAACAGTCAAGGTGTTGCAGATTTTCTACTGTTATAATTATTTTTGTTCTCCACTGCAACTAAGAGGCATTCTCTGGGGGAGTCAAATTACAACCATGCAAATAGCTGGCTCCGCATTTAAAATTTCCCTCTACGTTTAGCATCTATTATGGATTCTTGTTTGATCCCATCTTTACTATTATGGAAACAAAGCAACTATTTGACAACTCCCAGTCTCTCTTTACATCTACTAGTTTGTTCTCCGCATTCTCATGCAAAAAGTGACCATCAACCATCCCCTGTGTATTGCTGATATGGGCTTGTGAATGGTTATTTTGTTCAATGGCTTATAACTCATTACTGTGACTTATTATTTTGGTCTTCACATTTTCCCTAGAGTGGGTCACAAGGAAAAGGCAGTTGCAATCAGAATGAATGTTTCAGTGGTAGTTGATCCAGGCTGTCCCTGAACCTAGATCTGCTTGACTACTAGATGTGGGAAAGAGCAGTATAAAATGCCACCCACATGCCACCAAGTGAGACTCCCCCAGCCCTAACTGCATGTGGTTAGTCACAGGTCAAGCATCTTCCCCTGACAGTGCTGATAAGCAGTTTGCTTTGGTCTGAGCAGTTACTTGGTTTGGTTGCACCAAAATCACTCTTCCTGAGCCTCACCTGAACCTGCTTGGCCAACCCTGTCCTCACAACATCCCTCACAGATTGAGGGAGGGGAGTAAATGCAGAAGTCATCCATGTGACTGATTATAGCATAACAGTCACATGTCTCAGAAGCCATCCCCACTCCACTCTCCACCCCACTCTTTTACTCTCCCATCAAATTGCCCTAGTGTCTCACTTTAACTGGGCCTTATACACAGCTTCCTAAGACCTTGGGAAGAACAGCTAGGGGCCATCGAGTGCAATTTGAGTTTTCTCCAGGTCCTCAGTCTTAAGCGGGTCAACTTTCCCTTTCAGAAGTGATCAGGGCATGGTGGTCATAGCAGGGCACCCATCCAGTCCAACTCCAGAGAGCATGGGACAAAAACTTCCCAGTGGCAGGAACTAGCGGGACAAATGCAAAGAAACACAGCGCTCCCTTTCAGCTCACCAGCCAGAAAGGTGTTTTTGCCAACTGCTAATGCTGCTTCAGTTTCAGTCTCTCTTCCGCATGAAATGGTCTCATTTCTCTTATTTAAATGACCGACTAAAGCCTCAATAGTCCTCTCAGATTCCCAAATTTTGATGCTTTGTTCTCACATGGATGGGCATGGAACCTTACACAAGTATGTCTTTCACTATTTCTCCTACTGTACATTCCACATGTACTGACTTTTTTTTAATCCTACAGTCTCTGGATATCAGGTTATGTGATATGGGACCAGAAGTTTCCAGAACCTTTACTAATTTGGTTTGATTATCTGGGAAAGTACTTTATTATTTTTAAATTTTTTAACATTTATTATTTTTTGAGAGAGAGATAGAGTGTGACTTGTGGAGGGGCAGAGAGAGAGGTAGACACAGAATCCAAAGCAGGCTCCAGGCTCTGAGCTGTCAGCACAGAGCCCAACATGGGGCTCAAACCCATGAGCAGTGAGATCATGACCTGAGCCAAAGTCAGATGCTTAACTGACTGAGCTACCCAGGTGCCCCTGGAAAAGTACTGTAGAAGAAATGTTGGAGTCTTTTGAGGATATTGAAAGGCTAAAAGAAGAGGAAAAGTGGGTAGATGTGACTCCTCAAAGATTAGCTGTGTCTCCAAGCCCATCGGTACATAGCCCCCCACCCCCAACAATGACTTATGAAAGGTAGTAACCCCCCGACTCACCACCTCCACACATGCACACACCTTCCAGCTGCTCCTTCTGGGTCCTGCTGTTGCCTCAGAGCTTTCAGCAATGCAGAGGGAGGGATACTCATTCCAGCTGCTAAAAGAATCCTGAACCAAACTATGGTTCACACAACTTAAGGTGACCCCTACTGAGTCACATCCTTGCATGATTCCCTCCCCTTGAGTATAGGTAGAACCTGTGACTTATGTGTAGCTAGTAGAATATAACCCAAGAGATGGGATGTTACTCTGTGATTATACTGTTGTATAAGACTCCACCTTAGCCCACTCAAGGGATTCTTCAGCTGGTTTTGAAGAAGGAACCTGCTGTGTTGAGGGAGGGTCTGGGGAGAGCCTCCTGGCAAGGAACAGACATGACGTGTAGGGACTGAGAGTACCCTCCAGGTGATGGCCAGCAAGAAAATAGAAACCACAGTTTCACAGTCACAAGGAACAGAATTCTGCCAGCCATCACTTGGGTCTGAAAGAGAACTCTGGAAAGGAACACAGCTTGATAAACACCTTTACTGCAACCTTTTGAAACTCTGAGCAAAAGATCGATCTAAGCTGTGTCTATATCACTGACCTGTTGGAAACTGAGCTGATGTCTATTGTTTTAGGCATTTACATTTGTGGTAATTCACACAGCAACAGAAGACTCCTACATGCCCCATGCAGTGAGAATTTTCCAGGAGGAGAAATGAGGCATCATAGTCTAGCATAGCGCCTCTGACTGCTGAGACTCGATTTCAGGCTCTTGCAGGCTCTAAGCCCCCAACCTGGTTCCAGCAGGCAGCACCACCAGTGGAGTTTATTCATCAATTTTATTCCAAAGACAAATAAGTTCATTAAATTTTTTTAAAAAATGTAAGAGAAGACTTTCTGAATATTCAGAAGAGCAATGTCTTGCATAAGGCATGCTTATTTGAACACAAGCTGAAGCACAGGTACCGTACTTCCAGTTTGATGGTGCTGAAACATTGTTTAATAGTACCGACTCCAGGCAAGCTTATATTAGCTCGGTTGGGAAAGATGGTGACTGCCACAGTTGTTTGGGGGCCACACAAGATACCCTCGAGATGAAAGCTGCTCCTACCAACACCATGTGGCAGGCGGCAGACAACAGCTAACAAAAGAGTGATTTTCATTCCCACTTTCTTTTTTTTTTTAAAGTTTACTTATTTATTTATTTAGGAGAGAGGAAGAGCATGCATTCAGGAGGTGGGGGGAGGGCAGAGAGAGAGAGGGAGAGAGAATCCCAAGCTGGCTCCTCACTTTAGGCACAGAGCCTGATGTAGGGCTCAATCCCACAAAATGTGAAATCATGACCTGAGCAGAAGTCCATGACCTGAGCCTAAATCAAGAGTCAGATGCTCAACTGACCGAGCCACCCAGGTGACTTTCACTGCCACTTTCTGAAAGGGACCTCAGAGCCTCTAATTCTGGCTCTCCAGTCACCAGTTCTCAAATTAAGTAAGAGAGAAATCCTTTCAGATTATAGCTCTCCAAAGGGATCTAACTCTGAAGCCTCTCACCATATATTCTTTTAATTAATATTTAGTGAGTTTCTACTTTATGCCAGCACTGCTGATATAGCAGTAGATAAAATACATGAGATCCCAAACATATGGAGCTGCAGGTCTAATGGGAGATACAGAGAAAGAAATGGCATTTAAAATAAGGAAAATAAGGAAAGTGCAGGTGCCATCTGAGCACAAGAGAGGGACACCTCACACACAACAAGAGGTTCCAGACTTTCTGTGGGGGACGCATTCCTCACCAGTGATGACATCTGAACGGAGACGTCCAGAATGAAAAGGAATTGACACTGCAGATGCTCCAGGCAGAGGGAATGTGAACTCACTCCCAGAGGTGAGTTTGAGGAGCAGTGGAACCCACACATGGAGTTTGCACAGTATCCAGCATGTACTTGGTACCAGGGTTGTGCCAAATGGATGGCATATATCAACTTGTCTGACCCTCACAGAAACCCTCAGGTGAGGCACCTGAGGTGTGGACATGTGAAGTGTTTTCTTCATGGCCATACCACTGGTAAGTGAAGAAGCCAGAAGTTTATAGGCAGCTCACTGGCTTCAGAGCCCACACTCTTAGCCCCTACTCTCATACCCTAATCTACAATCACCAATAAACCAAATAGTGAGCTTCAGGTCAATCCTCTATTCTTCATCAATAGAACTATGAACCCAACCTATAGGTCCAAATCCACCCCAGATTCTGGGACTTCTCTGACCTCAAATCTCTGTCCAGTTCTTGAACTCTTGCTGATAAGTGGAGCCCAGTCGCCAGGTCCTCTGTTTTATCAAGGCAGATTTCCCCACTGAGGCTCTGCCTCCCTAGACTTTTTGAAAACTAGAATCTTATTTCTGAATCCAGTCTCCTTGCCTAGATCCCTCTTCTCAGACCTCAGATTGTCTTGCCATCTTTTTTAGACCTCCTCATATTTTGGTTTCCTGAGTGTCCTAGGATTGCTTTTGAGTCTCTGTGCCCATGCTTGTTTTCCAGGTAGAGCCTCACTATAAAATCTTGCTGAGTGAGCAGGTCTATCACGTGAAGGAAGCCATGGTTTTCCCTAGGCATAGTGCTGTGGCCAGCTTTTCTGATTCCCAAGCCCCTTGACCTCACTTTTCTCTGAATCTGTGGTACATCACACTCCTCCTTCTGTGTCAGCTGCTAGACTTAGCAGCAAAGTCTGCTGTTTTTTTTTTTCCTCATACTATTTTGGAAACAGGAATACCTTTCCCTCCTGACAAGAATATTTAAAGATGTCTTGCCCTTCCCAACAACTACAAGAACAAATAAGTTAATCAAAGTGGTTTTTTTCCCCTAAGCGAATCAGAAATGTCTTCCTAAGAAGAATTCTATAATCATGTAGACCCACCAGAATATGTAGTTCAATGTGTAGTCAATTTTCAAAACAGATGTTTCTTTTATATTTATGTATGTGATGATATATAATGTATGCACACATATTTTGTATTCATATTTGTTTATTTTAGGGTAGTATTTTCTTTAATTATACAGATTTTTAGTACATATCTTGTATATCTTCTCTTTTGCGGTTTCAGTTAATTTCTCCAGTGCCGTAAGGTATGAGAGCTTTTCTATTTAGCAGGCCATGAATATTTCCTGGCACAATAATGCTCCTTTAGATTATTTTGTGGCCTTCTGGAGGTCCCAAGTCTTAATGTTAGGAGGTTTACTGTTCATTTGTTTACAAAGCAAGAGCTGCTTCTTGTCTTTAATGATGCTCATACATGGCTTCTGTTGAAACAGAATCACTTTTATGAGTATAAATTAATTCCTGAGTAAATAGTACCACAATTTTCTACATTTTTGGCTATATTGCTCTCCTTTAAAAAAAACATGATGATGTTTTAAACATAATAACTTGATATTTAGTATCCAGTTATTTATTATAAATATATGTGCTATAAGTTATGAAGACCAATGTAAAAGGATAAATATTACTTAATATTTCATCCATCCATCCATCAAGAAAAGTCTTTCCATTTATGAAGGAGTCATTGCTTGACAGTTACATCCAGCAGGTCTTTACTCCTTTTCAATTCTAAATTGCCTGAGCACGGTTTCAATTCCTAAAAATCAATTTCCTGCTGGACTCCTTGCTGTCTAGCATCTCAAACCACTTTCTTTAAGGCCACCAGTGACCTTCCCTTCCATTTAAAGTTCAGTTTTCTTTGTTCCTATATTTTGAGCCTTTCTGCTGCTTTTCATATGGTTGACCACCACATTCTCAATTACATTCTTTCCAGTTTCAGGAACCTCACTTATACTGGGTACAAGTTTTATGTATGGTCACTCAGTTTCTACACCTTTTACAAAGTCTATACCTCTTCATATCCTTCAACACTCGGTATATTACAACTATCTGTATGCTATATTTATATCAAAATTTATAAGTAAATATTGATAATATTTTTGTAGTGTGGCACATAACTCAAAAGTGCACAATCTATAATCTTATTATCTACTAAACATATTATAATTAGCTATGGAGTCATCTACATATTAGTGAAAAGGAGGCTGCAGAAACCGGCAAGTATTTTAATATTCTTGCAGAAGTTCTCCAAGGATGCACTTCTTGAACTGAGATTTGAATGATGAGTAGGAGGAAGTGTGTGAAGGAGGTTCAGAGGAACCCAGTAATCAGAAGGAATGACATGAGGTAAGTTTCAGGAGTGGGACAGAGAAGGGTTTATAAGAGAGACAAAAAGAAGTCATATAATGCTGGAATGTATAGACCAAGTGTGTTGGCCCTTGTAAACCTTATTGTCATTATTCTGCAAGTAATAGAAAGCTATTAAAGAGTTTTAGGTGAAAAGGGAAAGAAAAGAGGCTATGGGGAAAGTGGAAAAAGGAATCTATTCTTCCTACGTACAGATTTACGTGGATTTCCCACCCTTAGGTCTATCTTTACCTTCCTGATCTAAAGTCAGGAAGCAGTTCTAATAGTTTAGATTTAATTTTCTGAATCAAAGGCCTCTCATTCCAAATGTCTTTTGTTTAGTTCAGCTTTCTCTTCACCACCTCTACATAGAATTCCCTAAACTTCTTCTTTGATTGATGTCCTTCAGCCACATTGCTTTTGAATGGCAACAATTTTAAGATGGTTACTAAATATCTCAACTCCAGTCTTATATGTCCAATAGCTACCAAGAATATCTTCTTTGTTCTTTAACAGGCATCTCAAACATAGCATATCCAAAGTATAGAAGGAGGAAGAAAACCAGCTTCTATGATTCCCTCTTTCCCTCAGGTATTCATTTAACAAAATCTGCTGAATGCTTCTCTTTGAATGGATATTCAAGTCAAAGCAGAATCCTTGACTTCAAAGGAATAAAGTATTCTCTATGGTTAGTTTTCATACCTTATCGTTGACTATAGAAATCTTGTGTGCTAATGGATTTTTGTCATACTTTCCCCGCTACTCTCCACAAAATGTTTACTTTCCTGGATCTTCAGTTCTTTAATGCCTCACAGTTCCTGTCTATTTTCTACCTTCAGCACCATTCTTCTTTCTTCATCAAAAGTTATAACTTGCATCTCATTATGAGCTATTGCTCTGAGAGTCAACATTAAGGATCCAGGCAAACCGGAAGGAGTTTTCCTAGAAGCAGGCAGACACTTGTCTTCCTTTTACTGGCATGACTTATCCTATTGTGTCTTTTGTGTCACCATGGCACCAGTATTTCAGATCGACCATCAACACCACACTTATTTCTGTATCTCCACCATCTACCAGAGTTTCTATAATATTACAGGTGTGAGATGCTGTATGTAAAGCTAACTGATTACGCTCCTATAGGATGCCATCGCTTTCTCCACACTGGAGACTCACCATTATTCTATCAATAAACTTAGAATAACAGTTTTGGGGACAGTCTTATGGGGCAACAGTGAAATGAATTAGTGTATGCTCTTTTCTAGCACCCAATACTTCTTTCTCTCCCTCTTCTTCACATTACTAATTTGTGTTTTTCATAAATCATATGTCACCTAAATCACAGTAAGAAGAGAATGGATGATGCTTCATTTTTCTTTTAAAATAGTTTTAAAAAAAGAGCTTCTATATATTTTTTCAAACAATGTATAAAATAACCATAATGAATTGAGTCATCTTATAAGGAAGGGGTTCAGTCTTCTAGATCTTCCTGCTGACCCTAGCTCAACACAGAAACATTGGGTCACTTGGGAATAGATAGTTCTTATTCTTTAGATGAGGTCTAGTTAGGATCGTCAAAAGTGGATGATTACTGACTCAAGGACCCTTTCCCAAATGCTGGTATTCTGTTCAATTCTGTCAATGTCATGTGTGATCCTCCTCTGTATTCTTGAGTAATTAGTCACCCCATTGGATATTTCCCATCATTTAAAATAAATTAATAGAATGGGAACTATAATAACAATATTTAAAATTTAATGAAGTAAATTTTCCTGGACTTATTCCTGCTTTGATGGGTCAAACTGCCTTAAATAGTCTTTGGTAATCTTGTTTCCTATTTTTTAAAAAAAGCATTTCACAGTTATTCAAAATCATAGTGATGTAGCTTATCACACATCTACCACAGTGTTTAAATTTAGAAAACACTCCATTTAACCAACCAGGGTTTATAGATATGTAGTTATGACCAGGTTGTCCCTACTGGTTATTTTTGCAACTAGCATCTGTACTGATACCTTGGTCCTCATTTTTTGGTCCCCCTCATCCCTGTCTCCAGTGATACTAAACACTGGTCCTTACCTAAACTCATTATGCTTTCTCCTTCCATTTTGGCTTTATATTTCCTGGAGGCAACTCTGCCTAAAATATCCTCTATTATTCTAGACTTGGGAAATTCCCTACTCATTTTTAAAAACTCAGATAAATGACAGCTTCTTTTGGATAACTTTTCTGATTTTTATAGGTAAAATAAGTCACTCCTTGTCTGTGTTAACCTCTGCACTCTGTGTTACTGCTAATTAAAACTTATCACAATGTATTCTAATTATTTGTGTTGAAGTTTGTGTTGGCCTCTAGACCATGAGCTCTTAAAGACAAGCATTGTTGCTTTTGTTCATTGTTGGCGTGTCTTAGTGCTTAATAACTATGTGCCCATGCTTTTTATTTTTTTTAACATTTATTTATTATTGAGAAACAGAGAGAGACAGAGCACGAGCAGGGGAGGGGCAAAGAGAGGGGGAGACACAGAATCCAAATCAGGCTCCAGGTTCTGAGCTGTCAGCACAGAGCCCGATGTGGGGCTCAAACCCACAAGGGTAAGATCATGACCTGAGCCAAAGCTGGATGCTCAACCAACTGAACCACCCAGGCACCCAATGTGCCCATGCTTTAAGTAATTTGTGGAATGAGGCAGATCATTTAGAAGTGAAAAAAAAAAACTTTAGTAAAATGATTGGATTCTTCTTTTAGATATTTCACGTACATTAGCACCTTGACTCTACAAGATTATAAACTGTGGAGAAGAAAATAATTTATCCTTTTCTACTTGGATCTTTCTTGGGCATTTGGTAGGTGGTCCATCAAAATGAACAAAACAAAATACATAGACATATGCACAGCTTTTAAAAATGAAAACACTCTTAGTTTGCCTTTCAGAGGGCATTAAGGCCAGAGAACAGCATGAGCTAGAGAAGGACTTTAGCCTAATTATATCACCATATCATCATCCTTGTGAGACAATGAGCTACTGGAAATCGTGAGCCTATTGATCTCTACAGGTATAAGAACAAAGAAAACTTTTTATAACTACAAGTTTCAAACTCTCATTAACTCATGAAAAATACTGGAATAAAAGGTAATGAGAGTAAAATAAAGTAAAATGCAAAAGTAGTTATTGGGCTTTTCATTTGAATTATACACATATTTGTATGCATGTATGTATATTATAAATATACATGTATATTTATATATATGATATCCCATATCATATAATTTTAAGGTTGAAAAAAGTTCCTAAAAGTGGTTTAATCTGTTTTAAATTTAATTCATTTTCCATGTTAAAAATGTGATTTCCATGACATATCAGATATCTTACATGCAGTAAGTGATAAGGCTATATCTAGTACTAAAATCTCCTGAAATCAGTGTCAAATTTTAAAGAGTAATTAATATGATCAGTTCCCAAATGTTTTGTGTTTGTAAATATTGGGTTCAAGGAAACTCCTGAGTTGGTCAGAACACACGCATGCATCAAATACTAAGCAAGTGTCAATAAGAATATTAAAAGAAGACAAGAGTGATTGAGCCTACACTCTATGCCAGACACTGTTCTCAGTATTAATCTCTCATGAGATTAGTTCTTGAAATTCTCACAAAAACCCTGTGAGGTAGCTGCTTTTCTTTCTCTCAGTTTTTAATGAAGAAATTAAGACCTGAAAGGGATGGGACAAGAAATTTTACTCAGGAAATCTGGTCCCAGAAACCATGTTCTTACCACAGTGCAGGTAAATACAGAATCTAACACCAGGGTGTCTTTGAAGGCCTATCCTGTTTATTTGCTCTACTGAGTAGAAGTGTTTGTTCATCTGATCATAGTCTTACACACTTAAATTGAGAAAAGTTGTTGGAACTCACCAGCCTACCAATCCCAGCAGATTGTATCATGCCCTACACCACATTATAAATTTCACCCAGCTCAGTGTTTCATCTGACTGACTTGGCAGTGCCAATATTCATTCTCTGTTTTAGTAAAAATATAGTTTTCACATTGACTCAAACGCTATGGTACGCCTCTGATAGTTTTACAGTATGTCATGGCATATTGGTGAAGAGTCACTTCTGAATGAAGACTGTGACCACGCTGTCCGTATACTATCCTCTGTTCCTCTCCATGAAATCAGTATCACAGAACAAACAACCAATTTTCTGCTTTTGGTAGTATTTTGCATTTAAAAATGGAGTCTGATGCCAATTGATAATTTATCATAAATGTTATCAAAATTAATTCTGGAATATTATTAGGTAGAATTAGTTAAATTCAAGAACTAGTGCCTTGTAAAACTTGTTGGCAAAATGTCCACAGTTTAATATCCCTTGAAATGTTGCTAATTCAGATTCTCAATTATTGAATTCTAATTTTACACCCTCCTTCTGCACATTGCAAATGCACATTAATAAAGAGACTAAGTCCAGAGATATAACTTTATTATTATGAATTATTACAAAAGTAAAATATTTTGTTCTAAATCAAGTGTGTTTAGGCAACTTTAAATTGTTTCACGATTTCTATGTATGTCAGTAGATAGACTCCTCAGTGGCTAATTAAATGATACCATCTGAAAATGGTTTACTTCAACTGATAGTTCTATGTGCAGACTGATTTTCTCTGAGGAGGCTAGATTCCAGGCTTTTTATTTTTCTTTTAAATCACTGGGCATCTGTAAATAAATTCAATGGATAGTAAATATCACTTTTAGTTCAAATATCCTAGGAACCACTATTACTGTATTCCAAACTACTGGAAAAAATGGTGCTGAACTTTAGATTATCTCATTTGCTTTATTCAAACACAAACTGCTGTTATTTGGAAATATAGTTTTTTAAATTAAAAGAAAATAAAATTCATCCATTTCTCACTCTCCTAATTATAGTCTATCAAAACCCTGTCTAAAATCAAAGAACTGTTGTACTCAATGTATTATGACCACTGAGGACATTATTATAAAATAGAGGATAAATATAAAGCTATATTGCCTGAATGTAAACTACAGATACAAGGTAACTGTGTCCCAACTGATTTTTGTAATCCATTGCAAAGTAGTCATTTTATTTTTATAAAGTTGCAGGGATAACATTCAGAACCAAATATGATCTATAAAATAATTGATAGAAATTTCTGTAATGCCCAAATGTAAAGTTTTTACAAGTCCATTTTTGGTTAGAGCATGGAAACACAAGAAATGCAAATAGATCCATCCCTTACAGCTCATGTTTCTTATATATTATTAGTTGTCTACTTTATTTGCCACACCTTGAAATACATTGAATATTTTTAGTACATTTAAAGATGAAAGTCTGCCAGATATAAAAAAAGTAATATAACATGCACAAAATTAAGAAGCTTTTATATAGCTCAGTTGTAAATAAATCCCAAGCACCTAGATGAGTGCTTGGCACACAGTAGGCAAAAACAATAATAACAACAACAACAACAACTATTGCAACAAACAAGCCACATAATTAGTCAGATATTTGGAAGATGGAAGGAAGGGAGGAAGATTGATTGATTAATTGATTGGGGACACTGAAATTTGAAAACCATTTTCTGAGTCCCGACTTTTCCATTTACTGATTTACTGGCTATGTAATCTTTGGCAACAAGTTAAAAAATATTAGTCTTGGGGCACCTGGATGGCTCAGTTGGTTAAATGTCAGACTTTGGCTCAGGTCATGATCTCACTGTTCCTGAGTTTAAGCCCCTCATTGGGCTCTGTGCTTACAGCTCATAGCCTGGAGCCTGCTTCCAATTCTGTGTCTCCCTCTCTCTCTGCCCCTTCCCCTGCTTGTGCTCTGTGCCTCTGTCTCTCAAAAATAAGCAAGTATTTTTTTTAAAAAAACTGTTAGTCTCTATTTTCTTTGAAGCCTAAATTTCTTTATCACAGAACAATTGTTGACAATGAATGATATTATGTCCATGAAAACACTTTAAACATTTTAAAATGTATATAAACCTATCATGTACCTAAAATCTACATGTAAATATCCATGCATTTGTGTAATAATGTAAACCTAACCTAAGATGACATCATGGTTACTATATTTTTTGTCTTAATTAAAAAGTTAGCTATGGAAGTCCAGAGTTTCTAAGACAAGCAAAGAATTTATGATATATCCAAGTACTTCAATTAAGAAAGCAGAAAGCTTAATGGTATCCATGTACTCAATAATTAAAAGAAGCTAATGAAGGTGGTTAAATAAACTAATTTCCAGGAGAGGATTATGGCATATAAGAGGGAGAAAAAATAATGTTATTTTGGAATACGTAATAACATGATATGAAGAACCACTTTCAAAAGAAAACAATACAAGTACCACCTTCAGCCTCTGGGAAATGCAGAGAACTTCAGAAGAGTTAATAGAAATCATTTCATTCCCATGCTCTGTTTCCACCTCTTAAGACCTGCAAAATCTGTCACTTAGCTAACACTTAACTTGGTACACAGCATACAAAGAACTGATAAGATGATATAGAGAAGAAAAATGCACAAGAAACAAAAAGATAATTCCTTAACTCAGACAGAGGACATGCATATTAAAAAAGAGGCAAAGAACACAGCAATGTGTGCACCAACTTGCATTTTTCACTTACAGCTCCCTGAACTAAAAGTTCCCCCCAGGGAGTTTGTGGCATGGGAAACAACTATGATCCCAGTGATTCCTCTCTTTAAAAAAATAAAATAAAAAGTGAAACCTTCCTGTCAAAAAGTTAATTAGCCAGGTAGGTCATATCATGTATATCCATGTTATACAAAGTCATACAAACAAGGAAATGAGTAATTCTGACTATCAAACAGTGTATTTGTCACTAGAGACAGTAATATTGAGAGAAGCATTCAGCAGAAAATACAATTTTAAATGATTAGACTATTCATTGGCTGAGTAAGATTTTCTTCATTGTGGACAGAATAATATGCATAGATTTTTAGAGAATTAGTTATTAGGAAACAAATGTTTTCCTTTAGTCAAGATTGCTTACCTGTGAAAATGACAGTCAATACCTTTGGGTTATTCAAGCCTACTTTAATGTACTTAAGGGGAAAAATTCATTTCAAAGTGGTGAATCATTATGCTTTCACATTCACATTATCAAAACTTTTGGATTCCCACTTTTAGATTTTGAAATTCACAGAATACCCAACCCAAGTCTCACTGTGAAAAATTAACTCCAGGTGCATATTTCTAAGCTGTGTGCTTTGGTGGGTAATATGCTGCTTCGTGTGAGACAGTAGGCTCAATGCTTCAGATTCCATTAATGCACATCTGACACTTTCTATAAACTCCGTTTTGTTCAAACCTGAATGGACTGAAAGAGGCAATTTGAACAACAGTAATGTCAAGCACTGACAAACAGGACCGGGCTAGTAGAAGAGACAGAAGTGTGACATAGCTGAGAAATTCCTGCTGTCTTGAAGTACAACTTGAACACCCCCAAATCTTGATATCAAATTATCCAAATTACTGGTTTGCACAGACAGAAATATTCTATGTTAAAGTAGAGTAAAAATAAAGCTGAAAAGCACGAGCATATTGAAGCCTGATGGATAAGTCACTGGTCAGAAGTTTTATTACCCTAGAAGAGATGGTGATGGTATTAAGATAAAAGAGTATGTTAAACTAAATAATAGCTATTTAGACTTTTCTGCGTCTTTGATAAATAAATGTATTCGACTCTAAAATTACAGTAGTCTGCTACTTTATACTGTGATCATAGGCAATATTTAAGGAGTTAAACGTGTTTTTGAATTCTTCATTCGGTAGCATGTGAACATTTTCGGTCAATTAAAACCTTTTATTTTATCTGCTTTTAGGATCTCTGTCAGACTCAATCTCCTAGATCCATAGCAATTCAACAGCTCTAAATAAATGTGTTTTGCTATAATAGTGTAAGGACCCTCAGGTGTAAATATCACTACTAATAGATAATTGAATAATTTAAAGCTTTATTGTCAGAGTTTAAATATTCTACAAACATAAAACAGTACTTTCTTATTGCATTCAAAAACACTTAATGCAATAAATGATTTTATCCTCTCTTAATTCCAGGAAAAAAATTTCCACACTGTTCCTTAAAACTATTTATCATTTCCTTAGATTAAAAATGGTACATGTAAATACAAAGTACTACAACTTCATTTCAGAAACGAACGACTTTGCTCACTTTGTAAATTTTGTTTTCCTGGATAGATACAACTTGGAAAACTGTCCCAAAGAACTATCATTTAACAATTAGAAACTTTGACTCATTTTAAATTTATAGGAACACTACTTGAGATTGACCATTTCGACTCTTTGCAAAATATAAAGAAATGGAGCAGAGTGGTTTACACGTCCACATGTCTTTCCTAAAACACACATTCAAAATAATGATCCTATAAAGCAGTTTTGTTTTCCTTTTCTAAAGAAAAGCTGAATATACCTCCCATTCATTTTCTACTGCAAATGAGTTTGCCAGGTAAACGTTAGCAGGCTCTTTTTCAATTCATTTTGCTAAATCCACCTTTCCCTTTAATAAGGCTAAACCCTGTTCTGATTAAAAGCTTACCGGATAGTAATCCTGTTCGACCCTGACACCCGTTTCTTACACTGTTTCCTCTGTTAGACCATCTACCTTTATTTTGAAAGAGGAGGTAAAACAGAAGAGGCTCTTACCAGAGACAGGGAAAACAATTCGTTCAGCTAGATCCAACAGTGCTCTGTGCAGCCTGGCAGCATGAGTGATTCTTGGGCCTCACACAAAAGCGCGATAATTGGCTCTCAGGGAAGAGATGTAAACATCCATCATAATGGCACTGGGGCTGAAACTGAACGCTACCTCAGCTGTTCTATGTACTCCGACTGGAAGATGATGTCACAAACATCAACTGGGTGTACTCTCATTGGCTTCTGTTACCTGGAATCATATCTTAACCCTAAACTGTCAGCTGCAAATTGAAATCCTCATCTCTGACTATAATTTTGGCTGAAAAAGGAATGAAAGTGATGTTGAGCTCCTGGAGGTGAGCAAACTGAAGATACTGCCCCTCAAATATGCTAGGACCGTTGTACATATGTAATTAATTCAGCTCTGTGAGAGTTTTGTTTTTAAATGTATTTATGAGGTGGCGGTATTTATGAAAGGTATTCCCCAGAATGGATATGGAAGGGAACTATTAATGCAATAATAACATCTGGAATTGTGAATTTTGTAATTGTTTTGCACTGATTTTACAGAACTACCCTGTGAGATTAAGAAAGTCAAGTTGAGAAAAATCACAGTGAAGACAACTGGACAGTGGAGCTTTCAATCACTTTGCTCACAGTAGCCATCTGTACTTTAAAATCTTCTAATAGAAAAATAGAGGTGTATTTTGCCCTCTGAATGTTAAACAGTATCTCCAAAGTTTTGTGTAATGAAGCTTAAACTATGACATATTAAAAGTGTAACATCGCTAAGATAATGTTAAATATTGGTTTTTACAAAGGGTAATTTATACGTCACCAGACCTCTAGACAAGCCCTTTCAGTAATTGAAGCCTACTTTATGATGTAGTGCTGTTCTCTTTGAGCATAAACAGGGAATAATTATCCCTCCCTCTATCCTGACAAAAGCCCCGGACTTTTCCCCAGGCTTAAATCCAGTGAGAGAAGAGTATAATGGGCTAAGCTGGTTGCAACGGCTTGATGCCAGAGGGACAAAACTACCGTCACGTTGAAATATATCCACGCGTTCTCTACCAGAGGAGCTGTCAGCTGCATAAGTCTGAGATGCAAGAATCACCAGAGCTATTGAATGGCCGGCTCCTTCTAAATCCAGCCCAGTCATATCCCAGGACAAGCCCTTTAAAAGCTGTGCAGCTCAGCATGCAAACAGTACAACCACCTGGAGACACAGTGTGAGAAATTCCTTTCATCCAGCCTCACCTTTAGGGAAAGGAAGGTCACCCACAGTGCCCTGATATGCCTTTATGCTGTTATGGGTCCTTGTGAATAACGGATTCAGGGCAATAGTTGTTACCACTATTGCACATTTTCAGTGACAGACAATTATTTTTATTGTATGGTTCAATGAGAGTTCCAAAAGTTGAAAACATATGCAATCCGTTTTCATCGACCATGCATTCCAAATTTCCTCTCAAGTTCTAACTTTCATGACCATTGTTTTAATTGTGTGAATAATCTTAGTAGCAGTTTGTGTGTGAGATACAGGGGCAAGAACTCTAGATCTGGGCTGCAAAGATCCACTGTTCAACTCCTGCTCCATAACCTACTATCTCTGCGAATTTTGGAAAAATAAGACCTTGAATGTATAGGATGTATAGAATAAAAATGTATAGAATATGATAATGCTACCTACAGGAAAAAAGAAAAAAAAAAAGAAAAAAGTTGTTATAGGGATTAAGTGAGGCACTTTATGAAGCATTATGTAAATTAAAGTCTTTCACAAATATGAGGTAGTAAGTGTTATTGTTATGTAAAAGATCAAATATATTCATTTTAAAGGTATTTGCGTATTTAAAGTGGAAGCCAATTTAGTGTCTTCAAAATAACGAAGTTAGAAATAGTATTACCCAGGGGCACCTGGGTGGCTTAGTTGGTTAAACATCTGACTTTGGCACGGGTCATGATTTCACAGTTCCTGGGTTGGAGCCCCTCATCGGGCTCTATGCTGACAGCTCAGAGCCTGGAGCCTGCTTCCAATTCTGTGTTTCCCTCTCTCTCCCTCTCTGTTCCTCCCCCACTTGCTCTCTCTCAAAAAATAAATTAAAAACATTAGAAAATATTTAAAACTAAAATATTACTACTCTAACTCTTAAAATTTCAAATAGAAAAGAATGTTGTAAATTAGCTTGGTTTACAATATTGACTCAGTAGTCTTTCTTTTTCTTCTTCCTCTTTTTTTATGTTTGTAGATTATTTTTATTATTTTTTTTTAATTTTTAAATGTTTACTTATTTATTTTTGAGAGAGACAGAGCATGAGCAGGGCAGGGGCAGAGAGAGAGGGAGACACAGAATCTGAAGCAGGCCCCAGACTCTGAGCTGTCAGCACAGAGCCTGATGCGGGGCTCAAACCCACAAACTCTGAGATCATGACCTGAACTGAAGTTAGACACTTAACCAACTGAGCCACTCGGGCACCCTTTATTAATTTTCAAGTAAGTTCTACACCCAGTGTGGGGCTTGAGCTCATGACCCCAACATCAAGAGTTGCATGCCCTACCTACTGAGCTAGCCGGGTGCCCCTCAGTGGTCCTTTTTTATAGTTATTGCCCCTCCCAGTATTATTTGGAATTTAATCATTTTATTCAAGTGCAAGAATCTAGATTCAAGTAGACTATTTGTCAAGATATACTTTGGGCCAACACGAAAGACACTGTTCTTTTATTTCTTTCTAAAAACATGGGAGTTTAGATGGAAATGTGTATAAAAATAGATTCATTGCCATGCAGAGTGACATAAAATTGAATTACAGATCAGAAAGATGAATTTGGACAATGGGAATGTCAACTGGATGTATGGTAGACAAATGATAAAGCTAAGTTATCGTAATTGCTAAGACATGTCATGGAGAAAATAATTATTTATAAAATAAAGTATGCTCCTCCATCTCATACATCATATAAAATTTTAATAATATAAACATAACACTAGGGATAGATAAATAGCCAATTTAGATTATATCCTGTTGCACTTAGAAAGCATACAAATACATATATATCATTTTTAAGACAAATGTATATTCTGGTTCTTTCAATGAACACAGATTGTAACCTTTTTTATTTTGTTTTGCATTTGTTTGGGTGCTACTATTCTACATAGATATAGGACACCATAAAGATTGGGAAATAAAAATATTCATAGTGTTCTGCAGGCATTTTGTATCAAATACCCACATACTTCACATGATTCATTAATAACCAAATACCTTTGTAAAGGGACCTAGTTTTGTGTTATTAAAATATGCAAATAATATTTTTCAGAATATAGATTTCAGTGCTTAAATCTTACACATGATCAAGATTAATCAATATATCAGTTAAATTTTAGGGAGTTTACATATTAAATATGAAAGAATAAATGTTTTAATTGTGTATAACATAGGAAAATTAATGGAATATAATTCCAAGGAGAGTGAATAGGAGAGAAGGAAAATCTACTAGAAGTGTTTTAAATTAATGCTGTTTATAATAATAATTTTAATAATTTAGTTTGATTTATAATTTCATTGTAATTAATTAGGAAAGAATATATATTTTGGTTTTAAACAATTACATCTATTCACTCAAGAAATTTTCAGATAAATATAGCATATATCACATCTGGAAATCAGTGTGTTCACTCCAGTGTAGTCAATTATAAATAAGAACAGAAAAATTCTATTTCTTGATGATAGACAATAATTATCTGAAATTAATGATGAGTGGAAGTTACAAAGTTCTAGTAACAGTTTGGTAGTGTTTCTTTAGAACAAGTGGAGATATTAATGGTCAAGGCCTTTCATTGATTTATTTGCTGTATACCCTTTTGTAAAGTCTTCATAATTGAACATTGGTTTACATATGCTTCTGGTTTAAAGCCAAATATAAGATGGTTAGTATATAGTATGAACAGTGATATAAGACATAAAGTCCTTGTTATTATCCTAAATAGTATTAGTGAGAAATCTAACCTGATTACATAATGTAAAAAAAGTAAACATTCTAAGTATAAAAATGTTGAAACAATGCGATTGAAAGAAAAATACAGAGATTATTTTTTGAGTACACTATTATACATGTGGAAAAGTAAAATACATTTTTTCAGGATTAAAAAATCAATTTCATTAAAAGGGAAAATAACAAAAACATCATTTTATCATGAATTTACCTCCATCTTTCATTATTTTATTATATTCTTCCAACTACCATGGCCAGCTAACCTTTATGAGTTCCAGAGAACAGAAAAATATTTTAACTTTAAGGCCATGTAAAAGCTGAATCTAAAGGGAAAATAACTACAAGAATTAATTTAGGTTTTATTCTGAGTACACTTTTATTAGTGAATGTTTTCTGATATGAAAAAATGGAATCCATAAAAATACTTTCTACAAATCAAGTAGAGATGTTTTGTAGTTCAAGCCAAGTACATCTTAGTATTATTCCTCTACTTACATACTATATATTTCCCAGCAGCTGAAATCATTGCAGTATTTAATTGCCTGACAATTTTTTCTGTTACAGCAATTTTGTGGTTAAACTAATTATTTATATTATCAAAACAAATCAGCACTAGAGGCTAATTAAACTGGAGAGACCATCCTCCAATGTTTCCCTACCTACATATTAATAAGGTTTAGGTTAATACTAACTTCAGAAGAAATGAGTATGTCCTTCAGGTGATAATTTCATAGGCAGGGCTTAGGAATTTAAATGGGCTTTAAACTCTTGTGAACATTATTACTTACTTTGAGTATTAGGAATATTAGAATATAGCATTTTACAAATCTTAACAGCATCAACAACTGGCCTATTGTTGCATTATCCACGAACACTCTTAATACACTGGTTTATCCTTATTATCATTATTATTTAAAGAAATATAATATGTAAAGTATTTTAAGAACGTACATGGGTGAATGCTTAGAGTAGGTAACTTTTCAGTTTAAGAAGAATAAGTGATTAAGTGAAATTGTTAAAACCTATTGAAAAACAGGAATTATTTTAATTGTCTTAAAAGTGTGACTTCTTTAAAAAAAAAGTGTGACTTTAAAATATTACTTTTTGTTACCATACTCCCAAATGCTTCATGGCAAACTTATTTCAGAGGTTAATCTATTTAGGAGACATGGTTTTATTCTGCGTCATAAAGACTTTTATATTATTTTTAAAAAGTGCAAATTGTTCAAAATAACTGAGATGATAAATCAATGATAACTCACTGGTACATTAAAAGATGCCCAAGAATTATATTTTCAATCTACTAAATTCTAGGTATAACCAAATCTGACTGGGGTGTTTACTTGTTGACCTTGCTTGTATTCTTTTTTTTTTCTTTTATGCTTTGTCTTCTCCACTGTCACGTTTTTTTATGCTTACCTTAAATCTATGGTGTGGCAGCTTCAGTGTATTATCTTTATTTGTTTCCTGTGCAGATAATATTTTTGAAAATGCTTAGAATTATTAGGCCATATCACCTTTCTTTTCTGGGAATAAATATCCTCAAGATGTTTAACTATGTTTATGTGTCAGTAAATTTTACCCTAGAGAAGAGGAAAATGGTTAAGGGCAGAGAAAGTTCTCGTGTCTTGTATGTTAGAGAAATAGGAATTCTCAGACCTGAAGGTAATAAGTCCATGCTGTTTTAGTGATTTAGCACCCTCTTTTTAGACACAAACTGCAGACATTAACTTATCATGGAAGATATCTCAATTTAATATATCCTCTAATTTATTTTACTAGTTTCCCTTGTAATATCATGGTTAATGCCGGAAGAGACCTAAAGATCAGTGAGCAAAAGGATTTGTTGTTAACCATGTTCTCTGAACAATTGTATTTTCTGTGTTTTCACATTACTCCTTAGTTAAAGATACCTCACTTGCTTTCTTATAAACATATTTTGCTTTGTCCCTACTCTAAATTTCACAACTTCAATTCATGAGTGCTTTTTCTTTCACTTAAAATTTTTTCCCTCTTTTCTCATTTTGCCCAAATTAGATCAAATCAAGGCTACTAGCTCCTCCTTGACAAGTATGGAACAACATTAATCTCATGGAAACTGAGAATTAAATTTAGATCTTGATGAGGAACATTTTAACACAATTACCTTACATTTGACAAGAGAAAGGGATTAACGTAAAACCCACTATGCTCAAAACATTGCTCCAAATGTATGGATGTTCACACACAAAGATAGTGAGAGACAGATTACTAATCATTATTCCGCATTTTGCCATGTTATAAATTTGTATTAGAAGACTTCAAGTCAATGAGAGAAATCCACATTACCACAAGGAGGATTAGGATTATTATAATAGTAAAAGAGAGAAAAATGTCACCCTCATCATCATCACTAATTCAAGTCTTTGCTTTAAGCACTATACTAAACATTTTGCATTATCTAATTTGAAGGAGGGGTTGGTTTTGCTTTTTTGCAACAGTTCTGTGAGACAGATCAATGTTAAGACTTTTAAAGGACTCTTAGATTTGTACTATAAGCCAGTATTTTTCAATCATAGCTGCTCATTTAAATCTCAACTGAAAAATGCCATAATAGAAGGCCCTCCTATGGATCAAATATTTGTGCTTCCGCCTCACACGCCAGACACCAATTTACTGTTGAAACTTAGTGACCAATGTGATGTTTTTAGAAGGCAAGGTCTTTGGGAGGTGGTTAGGTCTTAAAGGTGGAGTCCTTGTGATTGGAAGCCAGGCCCTTCTAAAAGGAGAGACCCCAGAGAGCCACCTAACCCCCTCCGGCACCTAAGGTTACATGATTGTCTATGAACCAAGTTGTTTGCTCTCGACAGGAAGTTTACTCTTGGGCTTCCTGGCCCATAGAACTGTGGGAAATTAATTTCTATTGTTTATAAACCACCTACTTTGTGGTATTACTGTTATAGAAGCCCAAACAGATTAAGACAAGCCTCAATCCAAGTAGTTGTACTTGTGTGAGGACCTCTGAGTGTGTGCGGGAGGAGCAGGGGTTGGAGGTGGGCAATGGTATATGTTCCTCTTAAAATGATGGTCTCTGTAATCAGGCTTCAAAATCATCGCCAAAATGAATATGCGAGCCAAAGGTTTCAATGTGCAACCTCAGGTTTCATTGAGATAAGTAAGAAGCATCCAACAAATCTGAGGTTAAGTCTGTGAGGAAAGTAGGGTGCAGTTTGCATGTCAAACACTACTATTGAGAATTAATAGAGGGAAATCCATAATGCTCTGCATCCCCAAGGTGAAGAGATGAATGTCACAGGCCTGGGGAGTCTGAGGAGAAAAGTCTGACGAAACACGAGTGGAGGCTGGGGACGACAGAACTAGAAGTAGGAGAATGGGGCAAAAAGGAGCCGCTCTAACATGAAGAGACTTCCCAGCGGCACTGAGTGCCAGTGTTGGAAGGCTCTGATCTGCCTGGACACTTCTAGATCAGTCCACTTGTGGGACAAGATTTCTCCTACACAGGGGATGCCCTCTCCTGACATATGACAACACTGAACCTCACTCTACATGTGCTACACTGATACTCTCCTTTTCAAGGATCCAGATGCATACAAACCCACTGACATGGAGGATAGTATCTAAATGAATGCTGCTTGTTTGGAATGGAGTAGAACCTACAGAAACCAACCTTGTGAGAGAAATAGTTGATTTTTCTATAGACTTCTACAATTCCATTGAAGTATATTCATAAACCAAGACATGTGCCTGAGATATGCATTATTTTAATTGTACTTGTTCAAATGTATAGCAGAACTCATATCTTTAGAATGAATCATTAAGCATTATCTGTAATAGAGTTGGATTGTAATGCATTTCTGAGGGTTACAGGTGAGAATACTACCATTTTTTGTTATGGTCTCTATAATGAAGTACATATATTTAGGTCTCTGTGTATATAATTAAATGAAAGTAGTAACAAGTTTTAAATAATTGACAAGCAGTGGGAAGCTATTTATGGACTCTTTAAAGAATTCTAAGAATTGTTTTAAATGTCTAGTTTAGTGCCATACCCATAACATATGTAATCAGTTTCTTTCTATGTACATTTGAAGTTATTATAATGTGTATACTTTAAAACCAATTGTGGTATCTTTGTCTCACAATAATCTGTCAGCAGCAGTTAAAATCTGACATTATTTCAGAATTGTTTTCAGGGCTTTCTTGTCTTTGGCAGTATAGAACTAGAATAACTCCTTAAATTTGTTATTTTGTCAAGCTTTGTTACATAACCTCTTTTGTATTCATGTACTTTTGTACTCTTTTGCTATTAGCTGATATTAGGAAATGTACTTTACTGGAACTGATTGAGTAGCAGTGCACTTCTCCAATATGGTCACATTAGAAAATGCCTGGGTGTCCTTCTAACCATTTTTTTTTTTAATGGTTAAATTACAACCATTGTTTCAGGACACTGTGGAGACATAACGTGGATTAATGACTTTTGACTAGATCTCAGTAGATCATTATGCCGAAGCTCATCACTCAACTTAATCCATTAACTTGCCAAAGGTCAATGATCACTACAAAGTCTATAGGAACCTTATACTGTGTCATGATGAATGACAAGTGGGTGTGGCTTAAGCTTCTAAGATATAAGTGGCATCTTCATCTATCATCTCTGTTAGTCCTTCTTTGAAATTGTAGACCTGGAAAATATACTAGTTCTTTCGAGGGTAAATCAGAAAAGAATCACTAAGTGGACAGTGTGAAAATGGAAGAGTAACAAGAAATTGTTTTGTTTGTTTTGTTTTGTGCCCTTGTGCCCGAAGCTGTCTGTTCCTGGCATCTATGTTTTTGCCTCTGTCTGATAGAGTCAAAACAGCCTGTAGGTTAGATGGGAGATAGTCCCACTCCTCTACCATCCTGAATTCAGAATCAATAAAGAAGAAGCTGGAACTAGACATGTGACTGTAAGTATGTTGAACTGTTTTTGATTGTGTGCCTCATAAGAGCATAAATGTGACTGTGGCCAGGCTCCTAAAAATTCCCCAAATTTTATATCTCAGAATGAGCCAACCAATGGCTATTCCTGTGAATCAACATCACGACCCATAGTTGTGCTTTTTTGCAGAGGGCAGAAATTGGCTTACAGTCCATTCTTTCCACAGCCTACTAAGATTATTTCATGCTTGAATAACTCACTACTCCCTACCCTGCTGCCATTGTTATCTCTGATACAGACTTAGTCTTTCATTGATTGCTAAATTACTCTAATTAAAACCTTATCTCATTCTCTGTATAGTCTTATTCAAAATGTTTGTAAAAAATGTGCCTTGGGCAGCTAGGTGGCTCAGTCAGTTAAGCATCCTATTCTTGATTTGGCTCAGGTCATGATGTCACATTTGTGTGACTGAGCCCCTTGTCTGCTCTGCTCTGAAGCATGGAGCCTTCTTGGGATTGTCTCTCTCTCTTTTTCTGCTCCTCTACCACTCACATGTACTTGTGTGTGTACTCTTTCTATATATACAAACATAAATAAATAAACTTAAAAAATATACCTCATATACCACTTAAGAGAAGTTACGCCTAGGGACCTTAAAAAGTAAAATCATGGTATTGCAACAAGTCTCTTGTGACCCCAGACCCCTCAACATTGATTCTTCGTAAAATAGAGACAGAGTCCTTCCTCTGTCTTATGCAATTCATAGGGTGAAAGTCCTGGAAAGGCATATATTTCTAAGTTGAAGGGATCCAGGAGAGCTCCAGCAAAATTAGTGAAAAAAATCTTCATAAAGCATATTTCCATGAAATATAAAATCACCAGGGATAATGGTCCTGCAAGTCTGAAGTGAGAAAAAAATACTAGTCACATAAAAAAAAAAATCAGGAATCACAGTATCCCTAGACTTTTTAATAGCCAAACTGAGAGAGGGAAAAATGGAACAGTGATACTTACAAGGTTAGTTTCAAAACAGAAATTGATACTCATCAACATTACTAATGAAGTTTGAGGCAGTAAGTCAGGGCATCTTCCTTCATGCAAACTCATGAAAATGCCACCTTCCACATCGTCTTGTGGAAGCTGCTACAGGATGTTCTCCATCAGAGCAATGGGCCAGGCAAGAAAGAGGAAAATGTGAGTTTGGGAAATAGGCAACCTAACACTTGGGAGAGGCCATGGGGATTTTCCCGATGATGGTGATGATGAGGAGGAGGATGAAAGGGAATCCCAGGATGACAGCGACATAGCAGGCCTAGACAGTAATCATGTACAAATTAGAACAGAAGACAGTATTTTCCAGTAAGGATAATTGGATAACCAGTAACTACTAAAAAATGAAACTAAAAGCTTATTTGATATGTTTGAATGTGTGGAGGAAAGATATATTTATCTGAGAGAATTCAAGTCCAAATTAGAGAAAGGTAGCAGAAAACTAAGGAAGTAGATAAAAAATGAGGCACTTATTAAGGCAAGGGAAACTAAAAACTATTTAAACGAAGCGAATCTACTGCTACTACTACTATTACTACACTACTACTCCAACACTAATAAAGATTTATTTGAGTTTTATTTATTAAATTTTTTAAGTTTATTTTGAGAGAGAGAGAGAGAGAGAAGGGGACAGGCAGAGAGAAAGGGAGAGAAAGAATCCCAAGTAGGCTATCAGCTCAAAGTCTGATGTGGGGCTTGAAATCACAAACCGTGAGACTGTGACTCCAACCGAAATCAAGGGTCAGAGGCTTAACCAACTGAGCCACCCAGGCGCCCCATTTATGTAAGTTTTAAAATGTGATATAACTATATTGTAATGCTAGGAAACGCTAAGGCAAAAATACTACATGGATGTTTTTTTAAAAACTAATTTGTCAGACTTCTAGCTTCAGTCCAGCCAGTCAGAACCTAGAAGTGGCCACTCTATCCTAAAAAGTAAAAAGCCGAACAAATGAAAAATTCAGCAACTCTTCTTACATTTATTAGGGAAGTGAGATCTTAGGGACAATGGCCGCCTCCAAAATTGGAGTGACCAACAATCAGACACAATGAATCTCAGCTTCCAGAGCAGAAATCCACAAACTGAAACATCTTCAGTAACCAGTCAGGGTAGGAAATCTGGAACTATTGCTAGAGGCTCAGAATCAACAGTTTGAGTGATAAACACTATATAGTAGAACCCAGCCACTAGGGCAGGGAGGAGACAGCCCATTTTGTGTACGCTACTTCCTAGAATTCTATCAAGTTCTCGCCGTGAATATTAGAAAAAGAAATGTGTTTCTGACAGGAAGAAAGAAAAAGAAGCTACTTAGAAAAACATCAGAGCATTTTGTTTTTCTAAACAAGGTCTGTTCTCTGGAGAAAATAGTGAACCAGAGCCTAATCTGTTATGATTTTTATCACAGCCTAATGACCTGGGGGAAGGGAAATAACCAACTCCAAACCTGAGGAACACCTGTGAAGTTGACAGTCAAGAGCCAAAGGTGCACTAAAAGTCTGAGACCTAGTCCATTATTAGACTATATATAGAATGGTCCCCTTGCCCTGGGCACCACACCTTACAAACACATTACTAAAAGATTATTTAGAGACGTTTTTTTACTCAGTATACCAAGTCTGGATATCAAGAAAAACTACAAGGCATAAAAAAAGCAAAAACCACAGTTTGAAGAGATGTAGCAAGCATAAAAATCAGACTCAGAGACAGCAAGGGTGCTGGAATGATCAGATATGGAATTTAACACAACTGTGGTTAATATATGAAGAATTCTACTGGGTAAGTAGACAGCACACAAGAATAGTTGACAATGTAAGCAAAGAGTTGGAAATTCTAAGAAAGAATAAAAAATAAATTAAAAACTACATAACAGAAATGGAGAATGTCTTTGCTGACTTATAAGTGGCCTGGTTGTAACTAAGAAAAGAATCTCTGAACCTGAGGTTATCTCAGTAGAAATCTCCTGAGCCAAAAAATAAACCCACAAAAGACCAAAAACAAACAAAAAAAGACAACAAAATTTATCTAAGAGCTGTAGGACACCTACATAAGCATATGCATGATGTAATATATGAAAAATAGGAACACCAGGAGAGAAAGAAGAGAAATGTTTCAAACAATAATAAATGAGAATTTCCCTCAATGAATGTCACATATCACACCACAGATGCAGAAAGCTCAGAGAATACCAAGCAAGATAAATATAAAACAAAGCAAAACGACACATAGGCATCGTTTTAAACTACAGAAAATCAAAAGTAAAGACTTCCATTAAAAAGCTGGGGATGGGGAATCCTACCTATATAGGAATAAAGATAAGAATTACATCTAACTTATCTTCATAAACCATGCAAGCAAGAGCAGAATGAAATATTTAAAACTCTTAGTGGAAAAAATTCAGAATTCTCTACCTTCAACAACATATACACAAACAAAAATTGAGTAAATTTGTTACTAATAGACCTGCTTTTCAAGAAATGTTAAAATCAATACTTTAGAAAGAAGCAAAATGATATAGAGTTCATAGATCTACATAAAGAAGGGAAAGCATCAGTGAAGGAATAAACAGTAAAATGAAAACTTTTTGTCTTATTTTTAATTGATCTAAGAGATAGTAGTTTGTTCAAAATACTAAAAGCAATAATGTATCTGATTATACATATGTATACACACACATACACACACATACATATATATATATACACACACACACACACACACACACACACACACAAAAGAGATGGATACACTTTTATGTAAGTTAAATAAATGATTGCAGGACATAAGAAATAGGAGGGGGTTAGGATTATTTTGTTATAGAGCACTTACACAATCTATGAAGTGGTATATTGTTATTTGAAAGTGGACTTGAATTAATTGTAAACATATATTGTGAAATCAAGGGCAGTGGCTAAAATTTTTTTTAAAAAAATATAACATGCTAAGAGAGAAAGGTGAATAAAAAACGCTCAGTGAACCACACAAAGCAGAAAAAGAGTAAGAGACAAAAGTAGGAACAAAGAACAGAAGCAACACATGCAAATGAGCAACAGATATGGTCAATAGTAAGCCAATTATATCAATAATCACTTTGAATGTCAATGGCCTCAATGCACCAAATAAAAGAGATTGTCGGGTGGATTAAAAAACACTTTCCAACTATGTGTCACCTACAGGAAACACACTTTAAAAATAAAGACAAATCCAGATTAAAAGTGAAGAGATAGAAGAAGATGTAATATATGCTAACACGGACAATAACAAAGCAGGAGTAGCTTATATTAGCTTCAGACAGAGCAGACCTCAGAGCAAGGAGATTTATCAGGAATGAAGAAGGACGTTACAGACTAATAGAAGGAAGAATTCTCCAAGAAGATTTACCAGGTGATCGTGGCATGTGCCTAATACCAAAGCATAAAAATGCATGAGGCAAAAACTAAAAGAACTTCAAGAAATAAATGAATCTACTATTACAGTAGGAGACATCGACACCCCTCTCTCAGAAATGAGTCCAAAATGTAGAAATGCAATAAGGACAAAGTTGAACTGAAAACATTATTAATCAACTGAATATAATTGGTATCTGCAGACTTCTTCATCTAAGAACTGCAGAATACACATTCTTCTCATGCTCACATGAAAAAGTCACAAAGATAGACCACATCTGGGGCTATAAAACATACCTTAACAAATTTTAAATAATAGAAATCATACAATGTCTGCTTTGGGGCCAGAGTGGAATTAACTTAGAAATCAATAGCAGAAAGAGAGTTACAAAATTCTCAAATACATGGAGATTAACCAACACACCACTAAATAACACATGAGTCAGAGAAGAAATCTCAAGAAAAATAAAATAACATTTTGAACCAAATAAAAATGAGAACACAGTTTACCAAAAGTTGTGGGATGCAGTGAAAGCAGTGCTTAGAGGAAAATGCATCGTCTTTTTCAGGTTTTAATATTTGGTATTGGGTCAGAAGAGGGAGAGATGAATGGAGCACAGAGGATTTTCAGGACAGTGGAAATACTCTGTACAGTATTATAATGATGGATGTCATTATATATTTGTCCAAGCCCATAGAATGTGCAACACCAAGATCGAACTGTAAGGTAAGCTGTAGACTTTGGGTGATTGTGATGTGCCAATGTAGGTTCATTGTAGGTTCGTTCTTGGCCAAAAGAAAAAAAAGTACCATTTTAGTTAGTAATATCAGTATGATAATGGGAGAGTGTATATATGTATAGGTCAGGAGCCTATGGAAAATCTGTATCTTCTTAATTTTTTTGTAAACCTAAAACTTATTCTAAAAAAAAACTTAACAAAGATAAGTTGAATGTAAAATTGAAATTTATATTTAAAATCTCAAATTTGTGTTTGAGAAGAGGATGGTAAGACAATTAAAAATGCACCGAAGTGTTAAAAATAAAAAAAAAACAGAAACAATTTGTGAGATGCTCACTCACCACAGCTGGCTCCCTTCTCATCTTTGATTGGTTCACCCTCTTGTTCCCATTGTCACAGGTGCTAAACCCTCCACTGAAACTAAACTATCCTGAGCTCTTACGAGACTGTTTTAGTTCTAGCTAGTGTCTCAGCTTATCCCTCCACAATCACCGAATGGCTAATTAGAGCCGTCATTACTTGGAATTTAAAACAGGCATGGACATACACTGACAGCAGGGCACCTACTACCCTTAAAAAAAAACTATATCAAAGTTAACATTAAATAACCTGCTAAATGCCAATTTCCTGATAGAAATGTCTGACTCACAGATGATTTTTATAGCAGAGCATTTCTAAAGGAAATGATAAAGTAGACTTAGATAGAATCTACATTTACTTTCCTTGGTTCCCATCCAATAATAAAATCAAATTAGTACAGAGTATAAATCAGAGATTCCTGGGTTGAATTGCTGATTTTATACTTAATAATTATGTCATCTTGGAGAGCAATACATTATTTACCTAGTTTGAACAGTATTTCTAACTTACTCTAAGATAAAGTCATAATTATAATGTATCTCAAAAGGTTCTTAAACTTACTAAAAGGAGCAATATAGTATATAAATTATTTAGATCATTATTTAGCACTTGCTAACTGCTCCTAATAGGGATGAATTTTTACTCCAAATTGTATTACACTTTTGTATAATAATCTTTGAAATAAAAATAGTATAGGCTGTGTATGTGTGTGTGTGTGTGTGTGTGAGTGGTTTGTTTTAGTTAGCAAGGAAAGCTCTTCATTAAACAGCATTTATAACTACTCTGTGTATTCTACAGAACCTGAAGGGTCAATGGGGCATGTGGTAAAACTAGGATAGTTCTCAAGAAAAGTCTATCTTCAGAAGTAAGTTCTGAAAGCAGTTACGGAGCACTTTTAAATACCTGCCTACCAACTTCTTGTGCAGAGTATACACTCATTAAATATTCATTGAATTGATGTGACATTTTAGAATTAGTGAAATATGATAGCAGAACATAGGTCAAACGTTGCATCCATTCATTCAACGAACAACTTTTGATGGCCTGACATTGTATTAATTTCTGTGATACAAACATGAATGTGCCTTTTACTTTGGTTTCAAGGAACTCTCAGTCAAGAGAGAACTGGAACCATTAAATAAAATATTGCAGACCAATTTTTTATTTGTCAGTTAAGACAAACATAAGCTTACCTAGAAGGCTGAACCATCAAATGCTTGTTTCATGCTTATGTTAATAGGAAAAAAACCCACCACAAATCAGCAAGCTATTAGAAGTAATTTCCTGAGAAAAGCAACTTTTAAGATTTATAATAATGTTGTGACTGATTCAGGCCAATATTTTGCAACCTGTGTATCTATAATACTGTATTGATTTTCAATACACACAACGAAGACCAAGAAGGATGTCAAGACACTCGAGTACCTTCTGAATCATCTTGGATTGATTACATGTAATAGAGTTCATGATTAATTGAGAGGAACACCAGAAGCTCTTGTACTTTAGCACTGGATCTGCACTGGAGAGGAGTTAAGAATCACAGTGAATGGGGGCACCTGGGTGGCTCAGTTAGTTAATCATCTGACTTTGGCTCCATTGTCTCGTGGTACATGAGTTCAAGCCCTGCAGTGTGCTCTGTGCTGTCAACTCAGAGTCTGGAGCCTGCTTCAGCTTCTGTCTCCCCCCCCCCCCCCCCCCCCCCCCCCCCCCCCCCCCCCCCCCCCCCCCCCCCCCCCCCCCCGCTCTCTCTCTCTCTTTCTCTACTCCTACCATCCCCACCTCTGAAAAAATAAACATTGAAAAAAGAATCACAGTGAATGGGACCTATAATGTAAATGTTTCAAATCCTTAACATCTCACCCCACCACCTCCATGTCTCACTTAAAATCCTTCAGGGATTCTTGTTGTTCTTAAAATAGAAGAATGATTCTTCTTTTTGTGATTTACAGTATTCTGTCTGATCTGGCCCCACTGAACTCTAGCCTCAACTTCTACCACCCTTCTTAACCTCAGTCTTGTTCTTTCTCTTCTCTACCTCCAATGACAGATTTTACTCTAATTTCTTGCCATAATACCTTTTGCTACAGGGCCTACATGTATGCTCTTTCTTCTGAATGGAATGCCCTTTACTCATGCTTTGCTTCATATGATTCCTTTTTATCGCATCTGAAGCCACTGAGCTCTCTATTATTCACTCATAATCTTTCTGCATCTTTGGCCACAGGACTTTTGTACATGCTTTCTATTATATCTAAATATTCTTCTATGCATTTCATCTCCCTCTTCATCTAGGTATCTCTGCTCATCCCACATCAGCCATTCTTTTTTCAGAGAAATCTTCCCTGATCTCCTTAATTAAGTCAAATCTTTATTGCATTCTTTCATAGTCCAAGTACCTTTCCTTTGTTGTGTTCATCATTGCAATACATAGATTTATCTCTGTGACTTTTAAAATGTTTGTATCTTCCTCTGGAATATAATGTCTTTGAAAGCAGACCTTCTGTCTGATTTTGCTTAGTAGGTTAGGTGTTCAATATGTTTTGTAGACTAAATGAATGGCTAGATACTTTACTACACTATACAAAACATGCACATAAGATTAACATTATAAGCATGACGTGGCATTTATTTTGATTTTCTAATTTTTCAAATTATTTTTAGTTTACAACCCTTTTGGAAAATAATATCTACCCAATGTAAGATTTAGAGGAAAAATAAGGTGTTTTAATATATTTATACCATTTACTAAAATGTTTTACTTATTATTCTTTTGAAATTTCACCCATTGTATCTCTATATGGGATAGTTCTCCATTTTATTCTCAAATGGTCATGTTGTTTCTAAAATGGCTTAAAAGATTTTTTTACACAATAATTTAACATAATTATTTTAATCCAATTTTAAAATATTGGATTTTACCTTTACAGTACAGATGAATTTTATTTTTCCACAAGTGACTTGAGGTTGTGAAGTGACCCATGAATTGGCAAGTAAAACTAATAATCAGAAATGTGGGCATGGATATATGTTTTGAGGAAGCCAAATAAATGTTATTCTGATTTTTAAATAAAATTTTATGTTTATTATTTTTTTATTTTTGAGCTGCCTTTCAAATATTTTATGTATGCATTAGGGTATAATAATTCAGTAATAGGGGAGTAAATAAATTATAAAAGTGGATCAAAAGATATAAAAACACCCAAAGACATCATGAGCCATTACTAGGTTTTGTCTGGGAAACAATTGGCCAGATGCAGAGCAGAATGTACCATAATAAAAACAACAGCAACAATAACAACAACAACTTTTTCTTTATATTGGAAGAGAAATTGTTCAGATCTTAGAACTGGGTTTTTACACAAATACATCTTCAGAAAATAGGCAATGACATTTATGAATATCTCTGGAGTAATTTTTCCTCACCAAAATATGAGTGAAACAGGCACAAGTTTTGGTGAGATTAGACTACGTTGAAACTCAGCAACATTCCCAGATTATTCTGGTGAGGATGGTTCTGAAGTATCAAGAGGTCTTTAGAGAAGATGCTTAGAAAGTTGACTACGTACGTCAGTCTCAAATTACAAGTACTTTTCATCATAAGAAGAATGTTTCTCTTAGTCATTTAGACATAGGACATGGTAGAGCTTCTGTGCCTTAACAATGATTAAATTCACCATTTCTTTCAGACTATATATATTTCATGTGTGAAAAATAAACCTATTCAAACTACATTTATGACATATGTGAAGAATGAAATACAAGACTTCTAGTTAACAAACTCAAGATCTTATAGCTAAAGACATCCTTGTTACAAAGATGTACTTCTTTTCTGGCTCTCCAACCCTTATTTATTTTTTTCTTTTCATAACTTTTGTTTCTTTACAACACAATTTTTCTTACCTTAGATTCAATGGGGCCCAGCACCAAAGAACTGTTTACTGGGCCAAAACTTTGCTTATGTACACAGGGACACTTATATATGGAAAGTGTTTGATACACAAGGCAGGAGGTGGGGGAAGAGAAATCTTTTTTTCCATTTTAAACCTGGTATCTACCATATTTTTTTAGTTAAGGACGTAAAGAGTTTTGAGGTGCCTATTAAAAACATTAGTAAAAAGCAAGGTACAGTTTTACTAAAATATTTTGTTTTACTTATTTAATTGGTATTGTTCAAACAAATAAAAGGATTTTTAACTATACGTATGTGTCCTTGTGTTCTACCATCTATACATTTTTGTTTAGTTCAGTCCTTATTTATACATGTGATTTCTCTGAAAAAATATTTGAAGAAAATGTGGCAGACTTTCTTCTTAAAAGCATGTACATATGTACTTAAGACAAAAAGCAAGTTCTGTGTGTGTTTGTATTGCGTGTAAGTGGGGAAAACATCATGGTCCCTCCACGCATCCATTTCTTCCCATACACATATACATCACACACACTTGCCTTTTATATGTATTCTGTCATATATATGTTTATTCATATTAATATGTAATATAAGTTTATATATATTTTCATTCTCACACTGCATTTTTACTCACTCCATGCCATTTGATTTAATTTTTTTATGTCTTTTATTTGTTTTTGAGAGACAGAGAGAGACAGTGCGAGCACGGGAGGGGCAGAGAGAGGGAGATACAGAATCGGAAGCAGGCTCCAGGCTCTGAGTGGTCAGCACAGAGCCCGAAACGGGGCTCGAACCCACTAACTGTCAGATCATGACCTGAGCCAAAGCCAGACGCTTAACCAACTGAGCCACCCAGGCGTCCCCATGCCATTTTATTTAATTGTTGTGAGCCTTCAGCAGATTTTCAAAAGATGAGTAAAAATAAAATAGAGCACAAAGTCCTTATGTTGTAAATGTTTGTAAAGAACATGCTTAAAATTTTTATATCATTAAATAACTTAAAATACCTTTGAATAGATCTTATCTGGTCTGTATATTTGTCTTTAATTTCGAGATATAAAGTGTATTTCTATTCACTTCCAAAAACATTTAAATAAAATTTTTCTTAATTTTTTTTCCTGATGGCCACTTAGCCAAATATAGCTCCGTTCTCTAAAATCTACTGATATTTCTTGACAGCCATCAAAAAAACAAACAAACAAACAAAAAACATTTCAGTTAACTACTAACATAAAAAGTAATTGTTAGTACATTCTAGTCAGGGTCACTTAGGACAAAGGCAGTTTCTAACTCAATTACAAATTTACAGATCAGTTTTTATCCTGGTTGCCAGTTATATCAGAAGTCTCTATTATTATTATTATTATTATTATTATTATTGCTTACCCCCTAATTTTTTTTCTCAGAGGAACTCTCTTGCCAAGGGCTCTACCTCCTTCATGCTAAATGACTCCACCATCTTGAAGACACATTGTCCACAGGGTGGATATTTGCATGTTTCAACTAAGAGATGGTAGGATCTGGGCTATTGTAATTAGTGAAGGACTGCTTGGAAGATAGATAATGTTTGGCTGTTTACATTTTGGGAGGCTGCTCTAGTTTCTAATCTTTTTGAAAGTGTTCTTCAATGATTCTTATATTTACATAAGTATTATTTTTTAAATTGTGGTACACATGCCTACAATTTATTATTTTAACCATTTTTAGTTTTACTGTTCAGTGGAATGAAGTGTTGTAAAATCATCACCACCATCTCTGTTCAGAATTTATCTTCACAAACTGAAACCCTGTTCCCACTGAAGAATAGCTCTACACACTCTTCTCCCCACAGTCCCTGACAATCTTTGTCTCTATGAGGTTGACTACTCTACATACTTCATAGAGTGAAATCATGCAGTATTTTTCTTTTTGTGTCTGGCTTATTTCCTCTTCAACTTTTATCCATGTTGTAGCGTATATCAGAATTTCCTTCATTTTTAAGGTTGAATATCTCACTTTATGTAGAGGTCAGATTTTGTTTATCCATTTGTCCTTCAATGGACATTTGGGTTGTTTCCATCTTTGGACTATTGTGATTAATGCTGTTATCAACATTGGTGTACAGAATTCTGTTTGAGTCCCTGTTTTTAATTATTTTAAAAGTGAAATTGCTAAATCAAATGGTAATTATATGTTTAATATTTCTGAGGAACCACCATATTATTAAGACTTGTATTATTTTTTAAGGTTTCCTTTATTTATGATATCTAGAGTTTATTTATCTTTTTGAAACTAAACAATCCCCAAGTAAGAAATTAATGCAATGACCATATGAAAAATAAACCCATACATTAATGGCATGGAATGTAAGTCAGAATCTGATTTCACATTAGCCTGATAATGACTCTCTCTGTATTATAATAGCAAAACTCTTCTTAAATACAAATTCTCAATTAATCACTATTTCTCAACAAAAGTAAGAAATGGTGAGTTAGGAGGCTTTTTTGTAGTTGTCCAAACTATTATACATGTTAGTGGAGTAGATAGCAACTTGGCAATTAAGATGGAGAAATATTTGAAAAATATACTTGGAGAGATTTGTTTCCTGGATATAGCATAGAATGCTGATAAAAGGCACAGATTCGTGAGCTAGACTGCTTGAGTTCAAATCCTGATTTCATTATGTGACCTTGGGCAAGTTACTTAAATTTTCTGGTCCCAGCCTTTTCATTTATAATATGAGAATCATAATAGTATCTATTTTATTAAAACTTTATAAGAATGAAATAAATTAAAGGGTAAAGCTCTTGAAACAAGTCCTAGAACACAGAGTCAACTACATAAATATTTGTTAGTTAAATATATTCAGAAGAGGGAGACATCAGAATTTTCAATTTTATGCCAAGATCACTGAATGATACATTAATTATGAGAGAAAACAATGAAAGATAAATATATATAGATATTTAACAAATATAAGTATATATTATATATAAAGCATGTTGAATTTTAGGTGGAGATGTGAGATGTGTGATAAATAGAAACTTTAAGGGATGCCTGGGTGGCTCAGTTGGTGTAGTGTCTGATTTTGGCTCAGGTCATGATCTCGCAGTTTGTGAGTTCAGGCCCCACATTGGGCTCTGTGCTGACAGCTCAGATCCCAGAGTCTGCTTCAGATTCTGTGTCTCCATGTCTCTCTGCTCCTCCCATGATTGAGCTCTATCTCTCTCAAAAATAAAAACATTTTAAAAAGTCATAAATTTTGAGTACAAACTGGAATATACAAATCAAAGCTCTGAGAAAGGAGATTAGAGTTGAAGTCCAAATTTGGAGATTTATCAGCATATAAATTGCATATTATAATCTAAAGCAAATATGCAATGAGAAAATGGCCTAGTAGGAAATCCCAGCAATTCCAAAATATGATAACCACAAATAGTTTTAATTTAACAAAATGTTCACGCATTTCCAAAGCTCAAAGACTTCAGTGGTTTTTGGCACCAAAGATACCCTAATCTTAAAAGTGGTTTTCATCAAAATGACAATTTATATAAGATTCCCATTGATAAAACTGGCATTATACTAAATGTTAGCAGAAATATGAATATGATTTCAATATAATGTAAAGCAATGTGGGCAGTTCCCAAACCACATCAATGTCATTGAATAAATCAATGTGACAGCTGAAGTTTTGCATGAAATAATGATGTAAAATGGCTCACTGGCCATAAGGAGGAATTCCTTAGTAGATTTAAAAATAGAATATTCCAAAAGTGAGGTTTCAGGGATTGAACAAGAAGTAAAACCTGTATCTGCTTCTGTCAAATTGTCAGTTACCCTGTGTCCATATTATATACCCAGATCTGCTAGAGTCATCCTATTACATTAAGGTGAAGAATAACATTGGGGTCAGTTGTCTGCCTCTAAACTTGCCAGGGCAGAATATATGAGAGGGCTTGAAAATTAATTTCTGCCTAAGAGTTAACACCATTCTGTGAAACAAAGAAAGTGAGGAAAGTGAACGGTTACAGAATTACAAAACCTCCTCTTTGCAGAAAAGCCTTGGATCATTAGACAGCAAATACTGGCTGAAGCATAGGCTAACATGGTAATGGGGTTCCCAGATATTTTTATGTGGCCGCTTGGATCATGGGAAAACAAAGTCGTTTCAAGAAGTTGATAAGGTTGGTAGAGAAAAACACCTTACCTACAGTCAATAGTTTACCCATCTTGATTTAATTCAATATGATGCCATGTGTCCTATTTAGAATATGTAATAAGTATCACTTGCAAATTAAAATGTTAATCAATATGTAACATCACAATTATCTATGCCTAACAGCAATATGATAATGAGGGTATGTAGTTTCATGGTTAAGAGTAAAGGTTCTGGATTATTTGGATGAAGTTTCCATTTCCCAGTTTCTCAACTCAATCTAGGACTCCATGAGAGCTCCTCCATCTCTCTCAACATGTTTCCTCTGTGGAACAGAGCTTATAAAGATTTTATGAGGATTAAATAAAAGAAATGAATGAGAAGCAGTCAGTACAATGCCTACCTGTGGAAATCAGATAATGGTCTCCAAAGACCTCCATGTCATAATCTAAGGAATGTATGGAAGGTAACTTACTTGGTAGAGAAACTTCACCAATGTGATTAAGATGAGGTTTTTGAATGGACAGGTTATTCTAGAATTATCTGGATTATTCTAGATACTAATTATATTATCTTGGTGGGTGCAGTATAATAATAAAGGTATTGAGAAGAAGGATGCAGAATAGTTAGGGTCAGGGAAAGAAGAATCAGAACGGAAGCAGAATTTGGAATATATAATACGGGTGACTAGCTATGCAGACAATCTCTAGAAGCTGGGAGCGACAAGGATTCTCCCCTAGAATTTCTAGAACAAAGTTGTGCTGATCCATTTTACACTTCTGACATCCAGAACTATAACATAATAAATCTGTGTTGTTTTAGCCAACAAGTTTGTGGTAAGTTGTTACAATGGCAATAGGAAACTAATATGGTAACACATAATAATTCCATAATAAATATCAGCTGATATTACTATTGAGAAATAAAAAACATGGTCAGAGATAAAAAGATGAGAAATACATTCGTTTTAGAGGAATGAATTATTATTATTTTTAATTTTATGCATGTAATAAAATGAGACTTGTACATTGTAAAATATTTGAAAAATATAAAGCAAGGAAAATACATACAAGAAAAATTAAAACTATCTTTTCCATTTAGGATCCATGATCCATGGCCTGTCATTTCAATAATAAGATTTGTTAACATATTCTTGTGTATCCCTTCTCAAATTTTCCTATATAAAAATATTATAAATATATTTTACTGATCTATGGCTTTTACATTTTGTTGTATAGATTTGCCTACTTACCTCTTGTTATTTTGCCCATTCCTCTTAAATTGACCCTTTATCATTGTGAAAGAATATTTTAAAATCTTTGTTAATATTCTGGGGTGCCTGGGTAGCTCAGTCTGTTCATGATCTCATGTTCATGGGTTTGAACACTGTGTCTGGCTCCACATTGACGGTATAGAGCCTGCTTGGGATTCTCTCTCTCCCTCTCTCTCTGGCCCTAAACCACTCATGCATGTGCTCATGCTCTCTCACTCTGTTTCTCAAAATAAATAAATAAACTTTAAAAAATCTTTACTAATATTTTTATGCTAAAGTTAATCTTATCTGACATTATTAAGCCATTGACTTTGTTATGATTTGTATTTACAAAATATTTTTTTGCATATTACTATTAAATATTCTATGCTTTTATATTTAGCGTGTATAGCATATAGCTTGGTTAGTCTCTGTGTAACCATTAGGCAGTCTTTGTTTTTTAATTAGGTTATTTGATCCATTTAAATTTAACATGATTATTGACATGGTTTTATGGCCACTATCATACCATTCACTTTTTGTTTCCTTTTCCCTTCCTATCATGCTTTCTTTTGAGCTGAGTACATTTTATTATTCCATTTTATTCTTCTATTGCTTTTTTCCCTTTGCTCCTCCCCATTTCATGGTTTCTATGAATTACAATAGTCTATCACAGTATCACAGTAGTCTGTCTTGCAGGTTATTTTATGAATAATTAAGGAACTTATATTGGTTTACTTCCATTTCCTTTTAGTCCTTTATACAACTGTTACACATCTCATTCCCCTTCCTTCCCTCTCTTTCAGAATATATTATTTTATATAATCAATTATCTTTTGAAGAAATTCAAAAATTGATTTTTGAAAAAGACTTCTGTACTTGGCACATATTTACCATACTTGGCCCTCTTTATTTGTTGGTATAGATGCTAATTTCCATCTGGTAATTCCAATATCATCTAGCCTACCTCACCGGCTTCAACATTCATGAAGATCAGGACTTCTGTGGTAGATTCTCTGAGTTTTTGTTCATAAAAAAATACCTTTATGTGTCTCTGTTATTGAATGGCATTTGAAGAACATTTATTTCTGGACTTTGAATTCCATTTCAACAATTCAATTTTTTCCTTTTGTCTTTAATGATTTATTTCACTGTTTTTGGTTTGGGGGGGGTTGTTTGTTTTTTCAAATAAAGAGTATGAGGCCATAGATCATAGTCACTTCATGTAAGTAGTATGCTATCCCCTTCTGTCTGCTTTTAAAATGTTTTTTTATATTTCACTTTCAGTAGGTTAACTATGCTATGTTAATTTGTGGGGTTTTTTTCTCTCTATCTGGCTTGGGGTATCTTTTGATTATTTAATCAGTAGGTTAATTTTTTCCTCAAACTAAAAAAGTGCTAAGCCACTATTGATTTATTTACCCAATACACTTTCCTTTCACTCCTGAAATTCTAATGGTATATATATATATATTAGACTGATATTGTCCCACATGTCTGAGTCTCTTTCAATGTTTTCTTTAATTTGTTTTCTGTGTGCCTCAGTTTCAATGATCTTTATTTTCCTATTTTCAAGATGATTGATTATATTTATTAAAATGACCTATCTTCTACTAAGAACATCCAATATTTTTTCTTATTTTAAAAAACATTCTGGCTATATTGCAGTTTTCAGTGCTAGAATTTTCACTTCGTTCTTTTTTTATAGTTACCATTTCTCTACTGAGATTTTCCTTCTCATTTACTGCATTTAGATTTCTCTTTATACTTTCATTTATTATAGCAAAATAAACCATTGAAGCAATTCTTACACATCATCTCTGTGTTTGTTTCTAATGGTTGTTTCTCTTGTTTGGTTTTAAATCATTTTTTCTGTTTCTTCAGATATCTAGTAAGTGTTTATTGTATATGCTGTATAGTTAATATTGTTGACAATCTGATTTTTGTGTTTCCTTAAAGTATTGAGTTTTTATTTGGGGTGTTTTTTTTGTTTGTTTTTTTTGGCAAGCAATTAATCTACTGATACATCACCTTGATTATCTTCAGTCTTGTTTTTCCCTTTGTTTGTTTTTATTGTAGTTCTAGAGTAACCTTAATACCAAGAGTATAGAAGCCCTTCTGCAAAGATTTTTCTAGGTTGTGTTTTTTTCTGAAATCACAGTGAAATGACTACAGTGCTCAGATAACAAATTTGGCTTGTTTTACCTGGTGTGTTCTCTAGCTGTTCAGTATTTTTTTCTAAGCAAAACCTTGCAGAACATTACCTACGGCTTGTGCTGCTCAGTCTTCAGCACAAGACATGAAAGTGCCCCTCTGCAAAGCCCTAAAGCCTTTTCTTTATGTACTCGGCAGGACACCTCCAACCACCTTATCACTGTCAAACTCATCTCTGTGTCTTCAGCATTGTGAGGCCACTATGCTTTATTTGGAGTCTCCTTTTCTGTCCCATGATCAAGAAAATTTCTCCAGGCAGAAAACAGACACAGTTGTGAGGTTCATTTCTTTTGTTTCTTGAAGTCCTGTGTTCTCTGATTTTCAAATTCTGAACACTGTTGCTTCATCTGTTTTGGCTGATCTTATGGTGGTTGACAGAGAGAGGCAGCCAGTAAGTTGTCTGTCATGAAGTGGACATTACATATGTAATCCACTTTAATTACCTATTTTAGAAATTATTTTTCCTTTTTTTGAAATGCTATGTGAATCTGGGTTTTTAAATCATTATATTTTCTATAAGAGTGAAATAGGAAAAAGGAAAACAAAAATATGGTTTAAGTGCCCTTCACAATGGAACAAACTCTGATTCTTCTTAATGGCTCTAGCTTTTATTAATAATGATTAAATGTGAAATCAGAGAATAATAAGAAGCATCAGTATTTCATATGTTTATGCTAATCTTGATACATTGACCATTGACAATGCACTATTTGTTGGTTGTTTTTACATTTTTGAATCTCTGAGCTACAAATGTATTCTGTTTTCAGCTATCTGCCAAGAGCATAAATAGTTGAGCTTTCAAATGACACCCAGCTACATCTCTATTTGTCTGAATAAATGTCTGTATGTGATATGTTTATAACTGTTGCAACACTTCTTTTCTTCACTCTGACAGTTCTGTAGAGATACAATATATCACTATATGGAATTCAAAGCATGTTCAACACTTTGTGCTAAGGCGTTGCTGCTCCAAAATGTTTACAATTTGATCCTGTCTGAACCCATTGAATCTACTGTAACCAAAGCTACATTTGCACTAAACTCTATGGCTGAATTAAAGGTAAACACAAAGTTCTCAAGACACTTAAAAGGGCTCAAACATAAATGTATTTGTATCATCTAAGCAAAGTGCAGTGACTAAAAGTTCTTCCCAAAAAATGTTTATGTGAAAAAAGTAAAATGCAGCATAGATCCACACACAAATATGTTACCCAGGGTTGGAAAACATAACTTTATAGTTTTACAATGGATTATTCTTTATAAAAACAATTTTTAAAATATAAAGTTTAAATAACAGTTTAAAAATTAAAATGTCTATAAGTTTTCTTAGCTTAAGAAGAAAAATATAATTAATGTTGTCTTACCAAAACTTCCCTAGAACTACTTCTTTCAGCAGTGGTGATTTCACTTGTTTCTAAGATCTAGTCTAAGATCTTCCTATTTACGAGAGACCGAAATTTAAACTAATCTGAGGAAATCTATCAAAAATCATACCCCCCCCAAAAAAACAAGTCATATTTTGTAGGGCAATTATTTCTTAAGTCTTTCTTTTTTCCTCATGTTTATTATCATTTAATTACAATAAAAACCCTTATTATTACTTTGATTATTTGAAAGTAAACAGTAGAATAAAACAGAAAGCCATGAGCAACCATATATACATGTGTTAGGTGTGAACCATGTAAGTGCATACATTTTTTCTTTTGTTTTGTTTTTTAAAGTTTTTAATCTTTATTTATTTTTGAGAGAGAGAGAGAAAGAAAGAGAGAGTACAAACAGTGGAGGAACAGAGAGGGAGACACAAAATTCTGAGCAGGCTCCAGGCTCTGGATAATGACCTGAGCCAAAGTCTGAAGCTCAACTGACTGAGTCACCCTGATGTCCCATCTTCTATTTATAACTAAGTTGTTGTGTTTCTGTTTTGTTTGTTTTTGGCAACCATCTGCTGATCAGAGTTCCATTCAGACTTTAAAGCTAAAAACATTCATTGTGAATATACTATATTCAAGGATTTTTTTTTTAATTCTAGGTGGAAAAAATTTAAATCAGAAGATGTTGAGTGCATATACTTTTCAAACATTTGCCATTTTTCAGTCGTTTTTACATGATGTACTAGTAATACTTTTAGCAACTAAATTTTAAGTGTTTCTTAATATTAACCTGAAATTTAATAGAAATAAAGCCATATTTTTGTGTATACATATTTACTTCGTCTATATGATATCAGGAAAATACAGAATTATAATAATAAGAACATCTTGAACAAACACATTTGTGATCGTATTAATTCGAGCCTTCGTAGGTATATAATCCAAGTAAAAGGAGCAGCTATGAGCCTCCTAACCACAAGTGTTATGATGCTATATTTTGCTGTGGGAATGAAAGGTGTTGAAATCAAAGAGGCACTTACATAGACCTCATGAAAAAGAGTTTCTAAGCTTTTTAAAGACCGGGATCCTGCCTGTCTTGTTCACCACTATTATCCCCAGTGTATGGCACTGAGCCTTGTAACTAGTAAAGAATCTTTATATATTTGATGAAGATAAAACATGATCAAGCTATTTATACAACATACATACATATACTAGAATGTAGACGGCTTACATAAAATATTCAACATTGAGGAAATCCAATGAGCACCCCAAGAACTGTCCAACTATTAAACTGACCAAATTCAGATAACAATAATTATTGAAATGGGAATGATGGTCGAGGCACACATTGTAAGAATAAATATAAATCCATACATTTTTTAGGACTCAATTTTATCATACGTGTTCAAAAACCTCACCACGAATATACCTTAAATGTTTCAAAGATGTATATAAAGATCTATGTATAAGATATTTTTACAGATATATTCATGTCAGTAAAAAATGCAGATTGACTATTTAATAGAAGATTGATTAAATAAATAATGTGAGATCTATATGTTGGAATGCTATGCAGATATTTAAATAATGTATTCATAGACTATTTAATGCTTTGTACTTAATGGAAATTAAAAACTAAACCGTATAGTTAGAAAAACACATTTTTATAAACCATTGCATACACAAAAGAAGACAATAAAATAGAAAGAATTTATCTTTTTTGAGGGTGATAATGTCTTTGAACATTTTATCTCTTCTTTATTCTTCCTTTTGCTTCTTATTTTTTTCTATCACATTTTACAAATCATTACAAAAATATTAAGAGCCTTTTCATTTAAATTTCTCTATCAGTTTTTTGTTCTTTCAAAATATCATCAGAAACTAATTTTGATTGTTATATTGAGTGAATGAAGAGAGGGTATGAAATTTTGTGTACATTAAAATATTAGCCTGATATGACTTGCCTAAATTTAAGGGTGTCACATTTGATAAAACATTAGCAGTACAAAGAACATTAGAGATGCCCTAATTAAACCTCCGTTTTTAGCAGTAAGTGGCCATGCACTATTTCCACATTAAGCTTTCCATGAAAATGAGTGTCAAAATTGGCACATACTTGTACTTGTTTGGGAAACAAGAACTGGGGTGTAGAAAATAATACAATTAATGGGCCAATATTCTCCACTCTAATAAGCATTTACATTTTAAAATGTGTCTATAAACTGCATATTTACTAGACCGGAAAATCTTCAAATTGACTATTCATGACATCTTGACAATAATTTTCAAGTGCAAAGTGATTTTTTAAAAAAGAAAGTTAAATGACAGAAAAATAAAATAAATAGCATTTTTCCACTGGGTTTTTAAAGCTTTATTTTGCATTATTGTGTTTTCCTGTTTCAGTTTATTTACTGATAAGGCACTATTTCCCTAGGTTCATAGCTAACCTATATTTCATAGCTTCTGAATTTACATTGGAAACATATGAATAAAAAAATGAAAAGTAGGCTTCCAGGCCCACTAAAAATATGTTGTAGCAATTCCTTTACTCTTTTTTCTACTTAAAGAGAGTCATTGCAGATCATATTTAAAGATGATGAGGTGACTAGGTGCAAGGATGCTGAATCCCTAAATAACTCTTTGCATAAGAACTTTTCAAAAAAGTTATGCAATTGTGAACATTCACACTGACTTTGCATGAGTGAGCTTCACACAAAATTTTTGAGATTACTTATTATAGCAGCTAGCATTAACTACATTGACTAATTAAAAACCTAGCACCTCAAAGTTTGATGGTGATATAACAAAAACTACAATACAGGACATTAGCTTAGTTGTTGGGCAGCAGATGTTAAGAATATGGATAAATCAGTTTTGTCAGTTGGTGATTGCAATGAAAAGACATTTAAAAACTGTCACCTGTGGTAACTTGGGAAATAGTCCAATGCTTACTGAACTTTTAGTTCCAGAGACACTTGGAATGAACATGTTAGTAGAGTCTATTATTGCTTTTGATGGTTTTAGCAAACCATTATAAGAAAGAGTTGAGCTCAGAAAAATACTTGGAAGATTTAAAGTAGAACTGCAAAGGAATAGAGATGTTCAGAAAAAGATGTAAGACCTGGTGCTTTAAAGAATAAACAACCAAGACCCAGTAAGGTTTCTCAGGTGTGCAGAGTGACTCACATTTGTGTTGAAGATCAAGTAAAAGGCATGCTCTATCCACGCAAGTTTGACAGCCTCAAGGTGATCTGAGTTGAAGTTGAATAGGGAGATATGGCAGCAAGATAGCAAGGAAATGAAATATACCGGAGCACAAAGTCTGATCGTTTTAGCTCCTTGTATCTGGAATTGACTAGAAGCAAATAGTTTGCCAAGTTTTTAACATAACTTTATTGCCAAATAGCCACAAGTCCATTTTAAAAAGTCTTTGACTCTGTAATTCTTAAATTTTTGGGTTTTTACCTTTTTTTTCAGAGAGAGAGAGAGAAGAGAGAAAGAGAGAGAGAGAGAGAGAGAGAGAGAGGGAGAGAGAGAGAGAAAGAGAGAGAGAAGACAAGTGAGAGAGAAGACAGAGGGAGAAAAAGAATCTTAGGCAGCCTCCACCGTCACCACAATCCAGGCTCTATCCCACAACCCTAGAATGTTGACCTGAAGAGAAAGTAAGAATCAGATCCTCAACTTACTGAGCCACCCAGGTGCCCCAATAGTCTGTAATTCTTAAAACAATTTTTGGACACCATATTTCCATGAGCATGAAATGGGTTTTGTAAGTTGAATAGCCATGAAAGACACATTCTTTACATATGGCCATATAGAATAAAAAGTAACAACCTTCACTGAATTTTGTTTTCTTAATAGCAGAGCTCTACCCAGTGAAGATAATCAGGCCAAACTGAAGATCTTTCTTTTTTCTCCAGGAAGTGGGCTTTTTTTTACAATATCTGCCTAGCTGGGTTCCATAAATATCATGAATCATATATTTCTATGTGCCTTCTTTTCTCCCACTTTCCAAACAGGAGTTATTGACATTACTTTGTCTCTGTCTGTAAGCATGTGTGTTAAGGGGATCTGGGAGCAGAAAGCATAATTTTTTTAATGTTCAGATTTCAGAACCATGGATATGGCTCTCTACATGGATCTGATAAAGACAACTGTCACCATCCAAAGATCACAGAATATAAGCCAGATATGGTGACAGGATGAGAGTGAAGGTTGCTCATTTGGGGAAGATTAGAATATAGGAGATAATGTGAAAGTAATATTAGGTGACCAGAAGAGTAGTCTGTAAAGAAGATACTGATATATTCTCATTAAACCATTTCCATTTCTTCCTGGATGCATAGCTATAACCAGATTTTTTAGTCCCCATGTTAATAGTTTGAGATGATATGAGTGATTTTTGTCCATAAAATCTTCTGCCTAAGCCTCCACCCTTACTCACTTCTTAAAGATGAAGATAGAAGAATTAGAAGATGGTAGGAGCCTCGTGTCACTGCTTGCAGGCAAAGCACTCAGGAAGGGATGAACGCCAGTTCAACTATACTTGTATTCAGTCACTGAGGCTTCTGAATTTTTGGTTGATATAGGAGTTAGCATGAATGACCCTCACTATTGAGTAACTAACCTTTTACCAAAATATTTTTTGGCAAAATAATTCTGTTTTATAACCCAACGTTAAAATATTACTTAAAAAATGCATGGTATATTTTAGATATACAATTATATATTATTTCAACTTCTTGTTAAGAGGTTGAAATTGGTACTTTTTTCCAAAGACTCAACATTTATAATTTTTTAGTCTGTTATTTATGAAAAAAGAAAGCAACTCCTACTTCTTTTTTGGCAAAGATATCAGGAGGGCTATTCCATTTGGCAAACACTGATTTTCACTGGAGCCTATTTTCCCCCATGACTCAAACACAAAAATAATATGTGGATTTTGGAGATGTTATTATAGGTGACTATCCAGAAATAATGATAGCTTATGAAGAAGCTGTCATAGGGATATATGATGTCTTTAAATTAATAACCGTTTATATTCCCTGCATTATTTTCCACAAAGGTGGCTCTTCCACTCTGTTTGACCTTAACTGGGATAATGAAGAACAGCTAGAGCTTGGCGTGCCATTTTAATCATGTAGGAACAGATTTCTGACAGAAGACAACACAGTAGTTGCTCTGTGTTATCTAGTATTAAAGTGTAGACAAAAGGGTAGAAGAAATAAACGTTTGTAATTGAACCTGAGACATGGGGACTTGTAGATCATCACAAGCAATATACTACTGGTTTCAAAGAGTTTATGCTAATCTCTAAGTAATTAATAAAAGCTACCTGGTGTGTAATTTTACATAAAGGAAAAAGGAGAAAATTATTTGGATATGTTAGAAATATACACAAGTGATCCAAGAAGAACAGCATGTTTGAAAATGTTCTAAACACAGTACAACCATCATAAATCAGATTTTTATGACAGACAAGCTACTGAGCTCTTATCATCTGAAAACTTGATTTTTAGTTTGAAGTAAAGACTGAAAATTACTTCCTGAAAAACCCATTATAATGTGAAAACAGTATAAATCAAAAATGCATTTACTACACCTACCCTACTGAACATCATAGCTCAGGCTTGCCTACCTTAAACATGCTCACAACTCTTACATTAGTCTCCAGTTGGGCAAAGTCATCTACCACAAAGCCGATTTCAGAATAAAGCATTTAATATCTCATGTAATTTATTAACTACTGTACTGAAGGTGAAAAGTAGGATGAGTGTGTGGATACAGAATGGTTGTAAATGTTTTGGTTATAAACCTTGAGTTGTCACCGTGGCTGACCTGGAACTGTGGCTCACTGTCACTGCCCATCCTCATCAGAGTGTCATACTGCATATTGCTTGCTGGGAAAGATCAACAATCAAAATTCAAAGGACAGTTTCTACTGAATGTGAATCAATTTCACACTATTATGGAGTCAAATAATTGTTAAGTTGAAACATTGTAAGTCAGGAAGCATCTGTACTTCAATTCTCTCTAATTGAAATGGGTTGTTTAGTGTGTATATATGAAGGAGAGATTGAATGCTGAAAATAAAACAGATATACCTAATTTAACATTTAATATTTAGTTATTTTGAGATAATGATCTGGTTATACCAAAAAAAGTGTTGTGACTTTCACCTTTATCACCAATTGCGGGGTATGTTCCTTTTTCCTCTTTCTTAAATAATGAGAAAGCAAAATTCATTTCAGCTATAAAAATTCTAGGAACTCAAGGTTTTTACGTTTCTTTGGTAATTGAAGAATGTTTATTATATCTCCCATTAAAGAACTGGATCCTGCAGCATTTTCTACGAATTGTTTTTTGTTTTATTTTGTTTAGTTTTAATTTGGGGAACATTTTTACTGTCTAGACAAAGTTTTTAACAACTATGCCGGTTTCCCTTAAGATATATTTGTAGTTCAGTGCATGAAAGGGTCACCAGTCCATGCTGCAATATTGTCTCATGCTTCTTCTTTAAATTTTTTTAATGTTTTATTTATTTTTGATACAGAGATAGACAAAGCATGAGAGGGGGAGGGGCAGAGAGAGAAGGAGACACAGAACCGGAAGCAGGCTCCAGGCTCTGAGCTAGCTGTCAGCACAGAGCCTGATGCGGGGCTCGAACCCACAAACGTGAGATCTGACCTGAGCTGAAGCCGGAGGCTTAACCGACTGAGCCACCCAGGCGCCCCCTCATGCTTCTTCTTTAATTCTTCTGCTATAACCCCTGGTGATGACATCTTCCACCATGTACTGCTTACTCAGCCAGGGTAGATGGAGACCATGACAAATGTCATGGGACCTAGGAGTGTGCCTGCCATATGGCAATTCAGGAATTTAAATATATATATAATGCTGCCCAACTGTACGTAAGACTTCCCTGGAAGCTCTTTCACTTAGCCAATCACTAACTTGTCAGATCACTACTACGGGAGCTGATGTTTCTCTTTGGTCTCCAGTCCTGCTCCTCCCGTAGGTTATGTCTAATTCAAATCTCATGTAGCTTTATCTGCTCTTTCTTACCTTTTCTTCCTTTATCTTAAAGGGAGAAGATATTCACACTCATTAAACCTGTTTTTCTCTTCCTAAATCCTAGTTTTTATCACTTTCCCATTCTAGAACTTTGATTCCAAATTTATTCTCTTTCTGTCTAACATCATGTGCCTCCTTAAGAGCACTCATTCTCCTCTTTCTGCAAATATACACAGAAAACTATTCTGGACTATTCTGGAAAACTAAAAGAAGCAAAAAGTTCTTCATATGTCCGCCCAGACAATCTGTTTTTCTACTTTCTGCAATGTTACAAAATCTTTACAATGGATAATTAGCAACCACGGCCACCACATTATTTCTACCCCTTTCTTTCTTAGCCATATATAGAATTTTAAGCCAATCAGTGTAAGGAAATTGCCTGCTCAAAGTTTCTGGTGATTTCCTAATTATAAATCTCATAGTTATTTCTGTATTCTCATTTTTAAAAGCCTCCTACTACATTTGATATATATGTATATATATAGCAATATATATGAATATTTTTTAAATCTTTACCTACTTACTGAAATATTTCATCCCATACTTCTGTCCTATCTTTTTCATTACCATTCTCTTAATTTTCTCCCTATACTCCCCCCCCCCCGCCCCCCGTCCTCTTTGCTAGCTGGCTCCTTTTTCCTCCTTTTCACGTTGATTTCAGAAAACACTGTGTTTTGGTCTTTTGCTATTACCCTTGTCATTTTACATTTTTGCTCCCAAAAGTTCATAGATTATTTTGGTTTTAGGTAAATATACTCCAAAACATATATCATTCTTCCTGTTCTTTTATCAGAACTCTTTGGACATGTTCTTAATTTCTAATTGAACTGTCCTTTCCATAGATGACATAACTTTCCCTTCAAACCATCATGCTAATCATTACCCAGTCTCAAAAGTGCTTTAACTCACCACTATCTTTATCATATTGGGCAAGATGACAAATTCTCCAATGTTTACTTAAAATATTTCTATTGCTTAGGGATAGCTGATGAACAGTGGTATGGGATGAAGGGAAAACCTGAAGACTTTCCCCACCCCTAAAAATTAGATACAAATATCTTTGAGTGCCATAGTGTCTCCAGAAGGACTATTGTGATGATCTGAATACACTGCTCTTTGTAAGGCAATGAGAGGTATTTCAGTTTCCTTATGGTTGGGACATTTATTCATGGTTCTCCTACAGTTCTTTACTCTCTTAACATTCCTTGGTTAATCTTATCCATCCCTACCTTCAAATGTAGATTCTGTCATTCAAAAAAATGTTTATTGAGTCCAGGGACTACTGTAATTACTAGTGATAGAAAGTAAACAGATTATAGGAAATAGAGGTGGTGAAATTCATAAGATGGGAGGCAAAAATTATTTGCTATAAGGAATAACTATGTTTTAGGAGCAGCTAAGGCAAAAATCCCAAAATAGATAAATCTTGGTATATTCTTAGTATAAAATCTGGAGTAGTTGGGCCCCAGTGACAGAAAGTAAAGACCTTGTGAGATGACGTTGGAGATCTACACTGCTGTCAGATCATGGAGTTTTACACAGAATTCTATATAAGAAACAATGGTGGTTTCATTTCCAAATATTTCTAGCTTTATGTCAAATTTACTTTCTGGCTTATGTTTCCAACTGCTTGGTAGCTTCTCATTTGGTTAGTATTCAGATGAACTCAAACTATCGGAGACTGAACTCATCATCTTAACCCCTAAACTTTCCTGCTTTCCCTCTTTCCTTAGAACATGAAACCCCAAAACTCTTTGATGCCTCAGCCACACACCTGTAAGTCTTCTGTCATTTACTCTTGTTTCTTTCTCACCCATCCCTCCCAACACTAAATGAGCTAATAGTGCTATTAATGATACTTCCTAGATATCTTTGTCCAGGTCTCCCTTTCATTTCCACTGCAACACCTGTCACAAATGTCTTTCCTCAATCGTTTCAAAATTTCTCAACTGGCCTAGCTCACTTTCCGTCCAAGTTACCACACTGATAGAAGAATGATCCTTTTATTTATTTTTAAGTTTTATTTTTTTTTAATTTTGAGAGAGAAAGAATGCACATGAGTACAAACAAAGGAGGGACAGAGAAATGGGGAGAGAGAGAATTCCGAGCAGTTCCCATATTGATACTGCAGAGCCCAATGTGGGGCTCAAGCCCACAAACAGAACTGTGACATCAAGACCTGAGCCAAAATCAAAGGACAGCACTTAGCAGTCCCAGGCCCCTGAGAATGATCCTTTTAAAACTCAATGTGATCAAATCCAATTATACAGCAAACACTCCCAAAATAAACTTAGATTGTATTGCAGTTTCACTTAACAGTATATAAAATGCTGTGTTGTGACAGGTATCAACTATCCATTAGATACTGAATCAATTTTTCTTAAGCACTACTAACTG
>NC_043709.1:31899193-31935752 GCF_006229205.1 Suricata suricatta | reverse complement strand
TCTAATTACATGAAACAGAAGTTGGGGTTTTGATTTTTTACTTTGCTTTTCTGTTTGGAGTGTCATTGTAACTACTGTATTGTAAATGATGGAAAATAATTGCATATGTTAAAAAATATGAAACTTTATAAAGTAAATAAAATAAAATTTCAAAAAAAACCCACAATGTGATCTTATAATAACAACCTTACTTAAAATCTGTTACCTTTCCCTTCCCTACCTCATACCTACCCATGCATTTATACTACTTATCTCTCTTTTCCTTGATTCAAGTATCTAGAGTTTCCCAAAAAATAATTGTCAGTAATTTATTAATATAATATATATTTCTTACCTTACATGAATCTTTTATTCTAACTTAGTATTAATTTAAAACTCTATTTCTGGGGTGCCTGGGTGGCTCAGTCAGTTAAGCCTCTGACTTCGGCTCAGGTCATGATCTCACGCTCATGAGTTCAAGCCCCGCAGCGGGCTCTGTGCTGACAGCTCAGAGCCTGGACAGCCTGTTTCCGATTCTGTGCCTCCCTCTCTCTCTGCTCCTCCCCGCTCATGCTCTCAATCTCTCTGTCTCAAAAATAAATAAAACATAAAAAAACTCCATTTCTAAAACTATAAAGAAATTTTTGATAACTTCTATTTCATGGCATTTTGTAAATACAACAGTCGAGGATTAAAAAATACTTTTTGGTACAAAGCAAGATGAAGACAAATTGAAATCGTTGATTTCCATTTTCTCTAGAAAAGAAAATATTTCCCAAGTGAAGAAAAGAAAGGTTAAATCTACAGTGAAAAACTTGACAGGAGATATAACTCCAATAAAATTAATGGAAAAGATATCCATGGGGAGGCAAAGTAATACTCTATTTTCACCATTGACAAGGTGACCTGGGCTTTTAAATACCTTGCAAAAGCTCTGCACTAACAATATGTAAGAATGATGATATTAGCTTGTGAATATTTAACAATTGTGATGATTATGTCCTGGAGAGTTTATTCTTGTAAAAACTGGGAAGCAGGCATATATGGTACCTCAATCTCTGAAGCACAATAATGTAATTTTCCATTTGATGTAAACTATATGTATACACATGTATACATATGTGTGAACTTTTTATTGAAAGGAGCTTTTAAAAATACATTTTATGTAGAATTTTGTCCTATTTACATGCTGACATTTTATTTAACCTGTATTTGAGCCTATACCGGTTATTTAAGGGGACAACTCTGGAATTCAGTTAATTGCAGAAGGATTAAGAACCATAATCTGAGTGTAGACCCTTCCTAAATCCCAGCTGACTAATAATGTTACACACATGTGAAAGACTAAAGAAAATTACTCAGAAACCAGGAGAAGGGGCTATTTGTAAAAGACAGAATTGGTCCTATGAGAGTTGTTTTTTGCATTTTGACTATGCCCTTCAACTCAAGAGATTTGTGAAAATTGAATTCAACTTTGAGAAAAGAAAGAATAAAGAGATGCATCACTCATCCTATCTATTTAGATGTACCATAGTGTCATATTAACGCAAACAGAATAGAGAAGGAGATCACATAAATATAAGAACTTGATAAAAAATTCAATGGAGAATAATACATTTTAAAGCAAATTACTTGGAAAACAATGGTTTACTATGTGGAAAAAAGTATAAATGTAAAGATAGATAAATGATGTAAGTGGAAGAGAGATAGATAAGTACATTCATATAGCTAATAGAAGAGACTGTAGAGCTGTGTATTTATGGTCATGATTTGGAGAAAAAAAGATTCATAAAGTCCAAAGGAGTAAAAAAATTAAAGAGAAAATCAGACAGGCTTAACTACATAAGAACAATGATTTTTATTCCATGAGAGATAAAATTATATGAAGACAGATTTGCAACACAAAAATTGACAAGAGCTTAATATTTAGAACCTCAGACTATCTCCAGCAAATGAGATAGAAAAAAAAAGAAAGAAAGAAATTAACAAACATGGATGAAGTCTGAAAAATAAAAGAAATTCTCAGAGGTATCTTAGAAGGCAAACTGAGTGGTAATTAGAAAAAATAGAAAGTTCAATAAAATCAAACATTGTGAGGACATTAAGAAATGAGAGATTTCATGTATTTTTAGTAGGTGTGTAGCTGATACAAGTTGTTTGAAAACACTGTGTTGTAACTGACTTTTAGTGAGAAGTTAGCCATAAAAATGGAAATCCAAATGGTTACTAACCATAAAATATTTCACTTAGTCCTAGTGAACAAAAGTGTTAACAAAGAGATACTTTACACCTATCAAATCATTAAATATTGTAAAGTAGAATAATACTGATCATCAGCAAGTAATTGATGAGATGCAAACATGTATATAGCATTAGAAGTCATATAATTTTGCTGAAACCTTTCTGAAAGTCTACTTGTCATTGTGCATCAGGAGCTTTAAAAGGCTTAAGTATAATGATTTAATTTTATGTGTCAATTTTATTAGTCAGAGGTTACCCAGATTAAAGACTCTTTTGGGGCATGCCAGCTAAGGTGTTTACAGATGAGGTTAGTATTTGAATTAATAAATTCTGTAAAGAAGATTGTCCTCCATCATCCTTTGAGGACCTGAATAAAACAAAAGGCTGAGAAGGAAAGAATTTGCCCCATTTTCTCTGCCTCATGAATGAGCTAATAAGACAACTCATCTCTCCTCTCTTGGAATAGGAGTTAAATCATCTGCTCCTCTGATTTTCAGGCCTTTGGATTCAGACTAAATTACATTTACGCTTTCCTGGGTCTCCAGCTTGTGGATGGCAGACTGTAGGACTTCTCAACCTCTCTAATCATATGAGACAATTTCCCATAGTCTCAAACATATATAAATCTCTAAAACATATATATTTTCTGGTTCTTCAGAGGAACAGAAATAGATATCCTACCATTCTGTTTCTCTGGAGAACTCCAATCCAATAACTTATGATATTTTTGAATGTAATGATAAAGGGACAGTCAAAACATGCATAAATATATAAATATATATTTCATCATATTATTTGTTATAGTGAAACTGAAACAAATCTGAAACATCAAGTTCATGGCAAAGGCTTTAGAAAGCATAATTTATGATGCTCTAGCATATGCAGCCATGAAAAATATGTTTGGGGGAAATTTTAATGAATTACTGAAAATCCTTATATTAAGCAGAGGAAAAAAGCACAATGAGAAATTCTATTGTGTTGAAATAAGATAAAATATTAAAGAGAGTTTGCTCTGGTAATTAACCACTAGACCATAAGCGAGAACTGAGGATATTTTACCTTACTTACATCTAAATGTTCAACACTTCGTTGGGTACTTGGTATATATTAGCTACTCAAAAATCGGTGCTAAGAGAATAAACTTGAATGTTAATTAATTACTTTGCTTTTCTTACACTCTTATGCAATTTAGAAATTCTCACGAAGGAGTGTATATTCTTTGTATAATCATACTTATAAATATTATTTTAAAACATATTTATCACAACCTTCTGTAAGGTTTAGAAATAAATGTACTTTTCTTTTCTCTTCTGGGGTGTGGGTGAAGAATCAGAAAATGTATAGGGTATGCTGAGTTTTGCTAATAAAGGTCTACCTGAAAAAGTCTCTTGAATGTTGGTAAATAATACGGTCGATCAAAATTTGGAAATGGAAAGAGCTCTATTTATGCTCCAAATTAGATCACCAGGGACAAATAACATAATATTAATTACACTTTTACTTTCGGTTTTGCCAATAAATTTTGTCCCATCTCTTATATTAAATTTAATTTTTGGATTATAAAATACTTACACATTCATGAGCCTGATACTCAAATCTCAGATAATGAAATCACACAGTACCTGCTGTAAACATATTCCAATTTACACCTAAACTGTTTTTTATTAAACATTTTATGCAATGATATAAAAGGTGTTTGCTCTGAGCCAATAACACCAAAATCTATTTTCCATATTGAGCTGTAATTACACAGAAGAGTATATTTTACTTCTTCCTTGTGAAAACTCAGATGAAATTGTTTAAATATTTAGCATTACACTTTTATTACCATTTACCTGAGTGATAATTACTATGTTAGAAGATTAAGTGGAAGGAGATTGGAAATATGCACAGAATCTGTAACCAAATTCAATATTTGATAAATTTTGCATTTTAGGAAAAAATGAGTAAAGGATGAAATATGCTCTTTGCAGTAGATTTAACTCAAACTTTTCAATTTCAGGCTTGAATTTCAATTTGCAGAGCAAACTTTCTCTATTTGGACATGTTTTCTTCACTTCTGGCTCAGCTCCATTTCTACTGATGCCCTAAAGGATTTGTGTGAGTTGGCTCACATTTACAAAGCACCCAGTGTGAAATGGCATTTTACTCCCTGTGCATTCATTTTTTTTCTATTCTTTTCCTTTGTTGTTAGTTAGGAATTGACAGGGGCTTCACACTGAGATGCAAGTCATCAAGAATAACTATCATGGAAGAAAAACAGACTTTATTCTATTAAAAAGTAAATTATAGCAGAAACTAGTTGTCCGCTCCTGACCACCAAGACATAGTCCTGAAATTTTAAAAATATATATTTTAGAAACTCCATTATCTCTGAAATTGAAATAATAAAGTTGAATATGGTTGTTCAAACCAGTTAACTAAAAATTGATCCAAACCCTTCTACGTATAGAGAGTGTGTATTTAGAAATGGCTGGGGAAGATGGAACAGTGGTTCTTCTATGTCAAAGACAGATACGAAGTGATTGTTCTATCCAACAGGTAATAGCACTACTGAACAGCTTCAAATTCCATATACACTCAGCTTGTCAACCTTCTGTCACTGGAAAGCATTAGCTTGCATTATACAGTTTTATTTAGTATAACCTGCCACATAGCCACAGCCATATATTTCCTTCTCTCTCTGCTTGTCTATTTTGTTTGAGGTCCCTCTAGGCAAAAATTGACAATCTCAGCCAGAGAAATATATATGCAAGATGAAGAAGCACTTCCCTTCCATGTTCAGGATGGAACGGAACTGCTAACTGCTTCCGTGTGAGAAAGACACTATGTTACTAGATAAATCTTTTGTATCACATATATATGCTTTTAATGACATAAAATTGAATGTATTCTTCATAAGAAAAAACAACATTTAAAAATATTACTATTCTTGTAAATGTGTTTCATAATGTCAATTCATGTTAATACCAAGATTTACTAGCATGATCACAAGTGATAGATGCCTTTTTTCTCTTGCCACAATCCACGCAAAACATACCTCAAGCAACAATCCTTTATAAGCAATTCAAACTAACACTTACTGAAGTTATTTCAATACTTTTTAAGTACCTGCAATATTGTAGGCAGTCTCCAGCCCCAGCGATATAAAAGATATGCTAGGTATAATCGTAAAATAGAAATGTTTACTGTCTAAGGAGGGAGATCTAAGAACAACCAAATCAGTTCAAAAAAGTAGGCCAATTGCTCTAAATGAAATATTTGCTGTGTGCTATCAGGACTCAGAGGAGAGATACCATATCTAATCGGGGGAGGACAAGAGGGAGCATTCAGAGACATTAACTCTTCAATTTTACTGCTCAGCCGTTTACATTTTATGAAGTGGGAGGGCAATGCTAGGTCCTCATTAACTCACCCACACTCAGGGGCTCGCCAGCAGTGATAAGTCTGACACAAAAACCATCTCAAGGCCTGGCTGAAGGAGACAGATAATGTGAAGCTGGCCTTTGTAGTTCAGGGAGCCTTGTTAGTAGTTTTAAAGATAAGGATGCTTTATCATGAGCTCATTTATTTTTTAACAGTACTGTTTCCAAGCCTTGGCAAGTTTGCTGACCTTCACTCTTAAGTAGGAAAAATGATTTCCTTGTTTACATAATCAACTTGCTTGGAAAACCATTTTTTATTTTGTAGAATGCAGAAAGTAAATTCCAGTCCAGCATACTGTGATTATTATGAATCACAAATTAGTACCACTTTGGAATACATTGTACTTGGTGAGGGAAATGCTTCTTGCTATAGATATTTTTTGTTTTTGCATTTTTGGGCACTCTCACCAAATGCCTGCCACGGCTTTTTCAAGTTTTCTTCCTTCCTTCCTTCCTTCCTTCCTTCCTTCCTTCCTTCCTTCCTTCCTTCCTTCCTTTCTTCCTTTCTTTCTTCCTTCTTTCCTTCCTTCCTTCCTTCCTTCCTTCCTTCCTTCCTTCCTTCCTTCCTTCCTTCCTTCCTTCTTTCTCTTTCTTTCTTTCTTTCTTTCTTTCTTTCTTTCTTTCTTTCTTTCTTTCTTCTCTCAAAAGACATATTATCTTCTAATTTCGTCTGTTGTGGCTATATTGATAAATAGTGTGCTATACTCCAGAAGGTCTGTACTATCTTGTTGCAAAGTGTTTTCACTTTAACAAATACAAAGGAACAGATTCGAAAAATAACACATACTTCTTTTCTCTTTAAAATAATTTTTCTCTTTTTAATATATCTCAACTAAAGAGTCATTCTTAATTGCTGTGTGTGTTGATGTAATTTTCCACCACAAAAGTATAATCCAAGGTTTATGGTAAACTTTATGATTGATGGAATAATAGATTTGACAAAATATAGTATTCATAAGAATATCTGTCTATATACCATTAGGTGAAAAGTCAGCATCATCACCTGTCACCTCCTACAGAAAAAAGAAGATTTATACTGTATTATGATAATATTTCATTAATCTATTTATTCATTTATGAAACTTTAGAATAAATCCAAATCTAAATAAAATCTGTTTCATGTCTCAATCCCAGTATGCTATTAATATTCAGTCATTGAAATATTCTTTCCTGAATCAATGTTTTTTTCCAATGTGTAAGTACGCAGGGATTCAGATGGAATTTCTGGAATGGAAATAAGTTTGTATATGCAGATTTTCTAAAATATTTCAAGGAAATATAAGCATCAATACATCTGATTAAATACACAGTTGAACATGAAACAAAAAGTCAAGTTATAAATAAACCTCAGGAGAATTTGATTGCCTCGGTGATAGTAGGGTCTATATTTTGCATGAAATTGCCCATTACACAGAGGCAATAGCTGTCATCTCTTTTGTTCATTTATTTATTTTGTAATTCGCTTATTTTTCTAACCTGATCCATTTTCTTCCTCCAAGATGAGGGAATATGAGACTCTAAGCCAACCAGTGATTTAAAAAATGGACTGACTTACTGCCTCTGTTGAACGGAGGGACGGAGGGATGTTTGGTATGGAGGACGACAGGAAGGGACCAAGATTCGAAGAAACGATGACAGGTTTTACCCTGAGGAAAGGAAGTAGCACTTGCCTCCCACTGTAAAGATATAGGCTTTTGGCACCTCAAAAAGCAGAGCCTAAAACATTTTTTCCTTAGTTTTCTGATATTAATTTTACTTCTCGTTTTTCCTCGCATCTCCTTTCAGAACTCTCAATGTAACTCCTAACACTTTAATCCCCTTCTTTTGTGGAAGTAATTTCAGTTCTATTGCTCTAATAAAAAAACTGAATAAAAGCAGGAGAACATGCAATTTGATTTAGACCCACGTATTTGTTCTTTTAAGGCTAATGTTCCAAGTTGTTATTATTTATTGATTGTGTTCATATTCCTCCTTTTCAGGCTCCAAACCCTGCTGGCTTCTCTAAATTTGTAATTGAAATACAAGACTTAGAATCCAATAGAATTACTTACACACACTTATAAATCTTTAAATCTTTAAAAGAGACCATTAGCTGCATTGTGCCCATAGGAATAGATGAAATCAGAATCTTATGATAGAATAGCATTTAAGATAGTATTAATATCTCTCTTTACCTGATTCAGTCCCTTATACAGCTGGGATTTAAAGCAAGTTTTTGTAGATAAACCTTGGTGCACGGTTAAAGTAAGATAATTTTAAAAGACAAGCAAAATGATTAAACTCCAGGGTTTTAAATAAATGAATCAAATTCTAGTCTCTGACTTCATCTAGCTGTGCAGCTTTAGATAACTCTGACCCTTAGTTTCCCCACATTGTGAGGGAAGGTATGACATTTTTACTTCTCTATATGAAAAAAAATTTTTAAACTGTCTTAAATTTCTAATTTGCCTCAAGATCTGTAGTTCACTTATACATTTTCTTTTACCTTTTTTAGAATATATTTGTTTTCGAGGGATTAAAAGACTTAAGAATTCTGTAGTTTTCATGCTGTTGTATTGCTTTAAATCAATCCCTCTTTCTTGATTTCTGTATCTCTCATGCTTTCTTTGTCTACTAGAATAGATCGTGGGCACTGCAAATAAAACTTCAACTGATAATAGGTAAACACAAAGTGAGGAAGTTCTGTTTTCCTATAGGATTTAAGTACTTTTAACAGCTTTTAGATTTTCTTTTGTTTTTAAATTTTTTAATGTTTATTTATTTTTAGTTTTAATTTTTAATTTTTTAAATGTTTTATTTATTTTTGAGAGAGAGAGAGACAGCGTGAGCAGGGAAGGGTCAGAGAGAGAGAGGGAGACACAGAATCCAAAGTAAGGCTCCAGGCTCTGAGGTAGCTGTCAGCACAGAGCCTGACATGGGGCTTGAACCCACAAAATCATGAGATCATGACCTGAGCCGAAGTCTTACACTTAACCAACTTAGTTGCCCAGGCGCCCCAATGTTTATTTGTTTGTAAAAAGAGAAAGAGAGAGAGGGAGAGAGAGTGGGTAGGGACAGAGAGAGAGGGAGGTCACAGGCTTTGAACTGTCAGAGAATGAAGCAGGAGAGTCTAATTTTTAAATTAAAACTTAAGAAGACAGTAAAACTACAGATTACAATCACTTTGAGAAAAAGATCTGGCATTATCTTATAAACCTAAATATACCCCTGTCATATGACGTCACAATTATACTCCTAGGAATTTACCCAAGAGAAATAAAAATATGTCTACAGAGGCACCTGGGTGGTAGGTGGCTCAGTCATTTAAGTGTCTGACTATTGATTTTGGCTCAGGTCATCATCTCACAGTTCCTGGGCTCGAGCCCCACATTGGGCTCTGTGCTGACAGTGTGGAGCCTGCTGGGAATTCTTTCTCTTCCTTTTTCTCTGCCCTCCACCCTGTGCACACAAGCTATCTCTGTCTTTCTTAAAAATAAACATTTAAAGAATAATAAAAATATGTCTACGGAAACTTGTCAAAAAAGCACATAGCAAACTGAAAACTTCTCAAGTTGTCATCAAGAGACTGGATAAAAAGGAGATGTATGTTTATCTATGGAAGACTGTTCAGCAATAAGAATGAAATCAACTATACACAATAACATTTATAAATCTAAAAAAAACCCATGCTAAATGAAGGAAGGCTATGCAAAAGAATACATGCAGTATGTTTTCATTTATATGGGTTTCTATAAAAGGTGAAATTACTCAGGATGATGGTTACCTCTAGGGTTGGGTGGGGAAGAGACTAACTATGCAAAAGCATGGCTTGGGCACCTGGGTGGCTCAGTTGATTAAGCATCCAACTTCAGCTGAGGACCTGGTCTTTTGGTTCCTGAGTTTGAGCAGTGTATCATGCTTTGTGCTGTCAGCACAGACTCTGCTTCAGATCCTGTGTCTCCCTCTCTCTCTGCGCCTTCCCTGGTCTCTCTCTCTTTCTCCTCTCTCTCTCAAAAATAAGTAAACATTAAAAAAAATCTTTTAAAGCATGGCTTTTCTTATATGAGGATAATGTTCAAGGGATTGAATTGCTCAGGTTTATACAGTTCTCAGAATTCATGAAGTGATACATTTAAGACATGGGCATTTTATTATATGGATATTTTATTTTAATTTTTAAATGTTTTATTTATTTTAGAGAGAGAGAGAGAGAAACAGCATGAGCAGGGGAGGGTCAGAGAGAGAGGGAGACACAGAACACAAAGACAGGCTCCAGGTTTTGAGTTAGCTGTCAGCACAGAGCGCAACACTGGGCTCAAACTCATGAACCGTGAGATCACGACCTGAGCCGAAGTCAGACGCTTAACCGACTGAGCCACCCAGGTGCTCCTGGATATTTTATTTTAAAATAAATTATAAACTAATATATGCACCCCTATGTTTATAACAGCATTATTTACAGTAGCCAAGAAATTGAAGCAGCCCATGTGTGCATTGATAAAGATGAACAGAGGAGGTGGATTATTATTCAGCCATAAAAAAGAATAAAATCTTGCCATTTTTAGTGACATAGATGGAGCTAGAGTATAATGCCAAGTGGAATAAGTCAGCCAGAGAAACATAGGTACCATATGATTTCATTCATGTGTGGAATTTAAGAAACAATACAAATGAGCAAAGGGAGGAAGGAAGGGAATGAGAGCAAGAGTGAAAGAGAGAAAGAGAGAGAAACCAAGAAATAGACTCTTAACTAAAAAGAACTAATTAATGGTTACCAGAGGGGAGTTGGGTGGGGGAATGGGTAAAATATGGGCTGGGGATTAAGGCGTTCACTTGTTGTGATGAGCAATAGGTGTTGTATGGAAGTGTTGAATCACTATATTATACACCTAAAACTAATATAACATTGTATGTTAAATATCCTGGAATTAAAATGAAAACTTAATAAAAAATTTAAAACAACAATAAATTATAAATATTGACCTTTAGGTTATTGCATACATGTGAAAGTATTTAGGGGAAAATGTACTGAGTCTACAAATATTATTTTTAAATACATAACATAATGATTGAATTATAAATGAAAAGATAAATAATAAAGCAGATGTATTAAAAAGTTAGGAGTGGAATATGTTAATTTGGATATAAGGGTACTATAAAATTCTTTCCGCTTTTACCACATTTGAAAATTTCCATAATAATATTATGTACGTGAGGACAGACTTATACACATAAATGCATGGTTTCCAGAGAATGTTTAGTAATAGTCATAATAAAAATGTTACTTATATTCAGAACTTTTCAATCACATTGCTTCCTGAGCCACTCATCATAATTGGTTAACATATAAAATATTCATTGAACTCAAAACAGAAACTATCACTTAAGGTAAAATATTATCCCTAATAGACTCTACTAGAATGTCTGGATTATTATAAGTACTGTATATTACATACTAATGAATACAACGTTTTGTATTTACAGTTGTCTCATACTGATCATAAGAATTTAATACTTTGTTGTAGTAAATTTATAGTTATTAACTACAGGTTCTGAGTTTATTGCATAGATATATTACATATTTCAACCTCACTACATTGCTTATAATTTTACTGTAACCTTATTGAACATACTAGTTACTGCACAGTGGATTTTAATAAATATTTGTGGAAGGATAGGATGGATAAATGCATTCCATTCTAAATGATAATAAGAATCATCATCATCTAGCCATCAACTAGAAACTGAAAAAGTTGTGCCCGTATGCAAACAGGCCTGGGGAGGAAAGTCTATGGCTGGAGAGATTACTCTAGGCAACAGTTTATGTTAAATAAAAGGAGAACACAATTTTCTTTTTTTCTGCAGGAAAATTATGCCTACACTATTTTGTTTGAGGATATTTTGAAGACAAAATTTTCAGCTTCTTGCTTGTGTATTGTTTATTCTTTTAATGTGAGACATCCAAAAACAGTATTTAAAAATAACTTATCTGTATGTACATACACAAACACACACATACTTACATACACACACATACACATTGATAATGCATATACAGAACTTTTGAACACTTTTTCTACCTGGATAATAACTTACTTCTTAAAAAGTGTGCTCCTTTTATTAATTTTTTATTTTATTCATCTAAAAAAGTATGTGGCTTTTATGTGCCAGTAATTTATTAGAGAAAAAAATACAAATAAAATACCAACCCCACCCTTAGTGTGCGTTTCATGTCTAATTTCTCTCTGGGTATAATTGCTGAAAACTTTGAAATTATATACATTTCTAGAAGCTTAGGAAACTTTTCAGTTGAAAGTGAGCAATCTCACTTTCAGTTAAAAGACCTCAGGATAGAGGAAAAATTTTTGGCCAAAAAAAAAACCTCCAGAAAACAACACCACGCGTGCACACACACACACACACACACACACACACACACACACACACTCACTCACACATAAGGACTTAGGCAAGTATTACTGTTTCAAGAAAAGCTTGGTTGCCTGCTTGGTCATGTAACAGCCTAACACGGATGGTAGTGATCTCAATAATAGAAGGAAGGAGGATAGAGGAGGAGGAGTTGGAAGAGGAGGAAGAGGCAGAAGATGAGAATGGAAAAATACAAAAAAAACCCCTCTGAGAAGTAAACACAGAGAAAGGGATTTTTTTCTTTTACCTAATTGTATGAAAAACCGAAGTCCTCATGCATAATGATATATATTTTTATACCAGTATTTAGTATGATCTTAACTGTTGATACACTCTGCTAATTATTTTTATAGTCACTATCTTATATTTAAAAGAAAACCACAGACCCAAGATGGTGGCACTGAAGCCAAGTCACCAAAGTTGGACCTACTACCTACACTACTTGCACTTTGACTTCCCTCAGAAATGTAGTCTTAATAAGTCAGTCAGGAATTTTCTGATCAGCATCACATGGGCCTTCCCTCTCCCCTAGAGGAAGATAAGACCTGTGTAATAAGACCTCCTGCCCTTCCCCATAAGGGAAGTTGATCTTGACTGAAGAAATTATTTCTTTTCATTCCCTAATAAATTTCCTACACCACCCTCCTTCCTATAAAACCCTTCCATTTTGTACAACTCCTGAGAACTGTCATCTACTTGTTAGATGAGATGCTGCCCAAAGCATGAATAGGTTGGTAAAGCCAATTAGATCTTCAAATTTACTTGGCTGATTCTTTTTAGCATGTATTTGATGTTTGTAATAACTTTGTGGTGTTGGATTGTTATCTTTATCTTATAGTATTTTTAAAGAGGCCTTCGAGGAGAAAAGGCTTATCTAAAGTCACAGTGGAATTCTGAACTGATTATATGTAACTAGAACACTATATCCTTTTGAAGAAGCTGTTTCAATGTTAGTATTCGATTTAATAATAAAGTGGAATCTATTCTTTATTGATGCCCATTGTGCTTCCACAATACTATTAGACTCAGTTTTATTACAAAGTTCTCACTTAGTCAGGTGCTAGCATAGTATTCAGACAACTACCACATTATCCCAATTCTCTAATCTTTAAGTTGCCTGCTGATTCAAAATAAAATCAAATAAGTATTTGACCTTCATTTATAAAGCCCTAAATGGTGTGGATCTGCTAATGCGTGCAGACTTGAACAACAACCTGAATCCAATCAAGCGTACTGAGCTAGCTCACTGACAATCAGTAACTCAGTCTCTAGATAGAAGTTAGCAAAAGAAATGAGATCATTTTCCAATTCAGTGGCTATAAGTATTTGAAATTTCCTCTGAAACAATAAAACCTACAGACAAAAAGATTAAGAAATGCCTGTGCTGTTTATCTCTTTTTCTTGATAATTTTATTGTTCTTCAGTAAATTGCCCAGATTCCAGTAAGCTCCAAAAGAAGAATATAAAATTTAAAGAACAATTTTGTCTTTCTTATGTTTTCTTTTATGCAGCTTGCATTAAAAAATAGTAATATGAAAATTATGTAGTAGAAGATCCTCAATGAAGAGGAACTGATGGGAAAATGGGAAGAAGGAGAAAGGGATGTAAGATAAAGTAACAGAAAGAGGTAGGTAAAGGCTTGATTAGAAAAATAACTACAATAGAGAAAGAGTAGAAAAAAGTAAGAGGCTGTATGAAGTAGAAAAATGTATGAGCTAAAGTGTAAAAGTCAAGAGCAAAGGCAAGGTCTCAAATTCACTTTTGTTTGAAGTAATAATACAAATGAGTGAATGTAGGAAAACCAGTTTATCTTTTTATGGCTTTCCTCAAACCGCAACCGAGAAATAAACACAATTAAATCTTTATCCTAAAATATGGTGAAAGTTGATTTAAGAGCATCATTCTCACTCTGGAAACAAAGAGAATGGTGTGGCAAACCAGCATTTTTGTTGTCACTAGAAGAAAACAAGAAATAGGCACCATTCAGCTCCAGCCTATATTAACAAAACTTCTGATTTAATGGAGAAACTGACACATTTTATGACATGTCTGATATTGACAACTCATCCAACAAATATTTAAATCTATGTGAATACTCTCATCAGCTCATACAGACTCCTCCCCACTACACGCTGAGGGGTTTGATCCAGGGGGCTACCTGACTGCACACTTACTTTAAAAAGATAAGCGGCAGGGTAGAAACTCGTGTTCCTAACTTTACTTTTATCTGCATGGCCTGATGGACCCTGCTGTTTACTGTGTTCTTGTCTGGACCCCTTTCCTGTCTATGAGATTAGCTCTATGCTGGTCTCTGAAGGGTAGCTCTATGGTGTCATCGATTTTCTGCTTCCATCGATGATTTGGTTTATAAAGAGGTTTAGTATTTTGCTTTGGTTTAAATTCGTTTTTAATGGGAGCCTCACAGTGTCCAATTCTGGCGTATTTGTTGTCATCTATCATCTAGGACCCCGAGTAAACTGAAAGAGCCAGGGCAACCGCAGCCTGTTTCTAAGAATATGTCCTACAAGAAGGGTATTCTGGGATCATCAGAGTTGCAAAGGCTTTCACACTCAGGAGGGGGCTTGGTGTTTAATAATACGCTAAGGCTGCTGTCCTGAAATTTTTCACTTTATGTTTTTTAAAATAGTTTATTGTCAAATTGGTTTCCATATAACAACCAGTGCTCTTCCTCATATGTGCCCTCCTCCATCACCACCACCTCTTCCTCCCCCCTCCTCCCCCTTCCCCTTCAACCCTGTTTGTTTTCAGTATTCAATAGTCTCTCAAGTTTTGCATCCCTCTTTCTTCCCAATTCCCCTCCCCCTGGTCCTCCATTAGGTTTCTCCTGTTCTCCTGTTAGACTTGAGTGCAAACATGGTATCTGTCCTTCTCTGCCTGACTTATTTCGCTTAGCATGACACCCTCGAGGTCCATCCACTGTCCTACAAATGGCCAGATTTCATTCTTTCTCATTGCCATGTAATACTCCATTGTATATATATATATATACCACATCTTCTTGATCCACTCATCAGGTGATGGACATTTAGGCTCTTTCCATGGTTTGGCTATTGTTGACAGTGCTGCTATGAATATTGGGGTACATGTGCCCCTGTGAATCAGTACTTCTGTATCCCTTCAGCAAATCCCTAGCAGTGTTATTGCTGGATCATAAGGGAATACTATTGATAGTTTTTTGAGGAACCTCCACACTATTTTCCATAGCGGCTGCACCAGTTTACATTACCACCAACAGTGTAGGAGGGTGCCCATCTCTCCACACCCTTGCCAGCATCTATAGTCTTTTGATTTGTTCATTTTAGCCACTCTGACTGGATGTTTTTAAGTGAAGTTTAATTGGACAGTGAATCATGAGTTAGGGGCTTCAATCCCCTGCTCATACATTATTCTGTCTCCTGTCCTCTACTAGCTCCCCATCTTCCAGAATGAGTTCTTGGCAAGCAGCCTCATGCCCACCCCCGCCATGCTCCTGTGCAGGTAGATGCCCTGTATCTCTCCACCCCAGCAGGAGCCTGGGCACAGGCATGGTGAGAATTAAGATTAGGCACATGAACCCTGGGAGCTGAGTTTGGGAGTTGGCCTTAGGGAACTAACTGTGAGGCACCATACTTAGCCTCAAAGTATCCTGATGTTTAAAGGTAGGACATTAATAAGGAATAAAAAACACCATGACAATTCAAGAAGGACCACAGAAGAAGACAAGCCTTTCTTCTGCCTTTTGAATGTGTCCCACGTTTTCATTAAACTGGGTCCTGAAAATGACTTAGCCCAACCTGCTTACCAGGGTACCTTATTACCACCTGCGTACTCTTTCTCTTATACCCATGAATTTCTCCTTTTCTGCCTAAAACATGTAATACCAAGCTAAAAAGTAAAATAAAACATGGGAGTTTTAAAAAGTTTAGTTAAAAGAAATGGGAGATGGGGCACCTGGGTGAGTTTTAAAAAGTTTAGTTAAAAGAAATGGGAGATGGGACACCTGGGTGGCTCAGTTGGTTAAGCGTCTGACTCTTGATTTAGGCTCAGTTCATGACCCCAGGCTTAGGTCATGATCTCAGGGTCATGAAATCAAGCACTGCATAGGGCTCTAGGTTGGGCATGGAGCCTGGTTAAGATTCTCTCTCTCCCTCTCCCTCCTCCCCTCCCCTGGTTGTGCTCTCTTGTGCCTCTGTGTGCTTTCTCTCAAAACATATCAATAAATACATACATACATAAGTAAATAAGTAAATAGGAGATGATTCTTTTTAGACCTTACTCTATACTCCAAATCTGTACAGTGTGAAAAGCAAGTGCTTTGTAATAGGCATCATTTAAAAAAAAATATATAACACACCTTTATTTTCTCAGAGTTTCTCAGGGCCAGGCTCTAGGTATAGCTTAGCTGGTTCTCTACTTTCAGATCTCCCAGGCTGCCACCAGAGTGTCAGCTGAGGTCTCATCTGAGTCTCGACTAGTAGTGTTCTCTCTCCTGTGTCCCTCAGATTGACTGTGTCCCTAGTTTCATCAGAGGCAGCCAGGCTCAGAGAGTCTCCAGCAAGGTGAACATTGTGACCTTCATGTGACATAATGATCTTTGCCATATTTATTTTATTTTATTTTATGTTTTACTTTTTTAATGTTTATTTTATTGTTTAACATAGTTTATTGTCAACGTGGCTAACATACAGTGTGTAATGTGTGCTCTCGGTTTTAGAGTGGATTTCTGGCATTCATCACCCCCATGCAACATCCAGTACTCCTCCCAACAAGAGTCCTCTTCAATGTCCATCACCCATTTTCCATTCCTCCCAACCACCCCAGCAACCCTCAGTTTGTTCTCTGTATTTGAGTCTTATGGTTTGCCTCCCTCCCTCTTTGCTTGTAACTATTTTTTCCCTTTCCCTTCCCCCATGGTCTTTTGTTAAGTTTCTCAAGACCCACATACAAGTGAAAACATGTATCTGTCCTTTTCTGACTGACTTACTTCACTCAGCATTATACCTTCCAGTTCCAACCACATTGCTGCAAATGGCATGATTTTATTCTTTCTCATTGCATTCCATTGTGTATATAAACCACACCTTCTTTATCCATTCATCAGTTGATGGACATTTAGTCTCTTTCCATAATTTGGCTATTGTTGAAAGTGCTACTGTAAATATTGGGGTATTTGTGGCCCTGTGAATCAGCACTCCTGTATCCCTTGGGTAATTCCTAGTAGTACTGTTACTAGGTTGTAAGGTATCTATGTAAGGTAGTTTTAATTTTTTGAGAAGCCCCACACTGTTTTCCAGAGTGTCTGCAACAGTTTGCATTTCCACCAACAGTGCAATAGAGCAACATTTTTTTTTAACACACCTGCTTGCTCACTTTTCTTTCCTCACCCAGACAGTACATATAAGGCAGGGCCTTTTGTATTCAGACAAACATCATCCAAATCCCAGTTCTGCTGCTTGCTAATTGGTAACCTTGGGCACATTACTTTACGTTTGTTAGCCAGTTTCACTTTCTAATAAAATTATCATAATAATGGCCTTGCCATTGGTGTTGTTCAGGTTGAATGATGTAACATAAAACAAGTACATAGTATAATGCCTAGCATATGGTATAGACACACTCATTAAAAAAAAAAATATATATATATATATATATATATATATATACAACTTTTAAGAAGTTTTATATTTTAATATAGCAATGTAAGGTATTTTTGTGTGTGTGTCAAATACAGAGAACTTGTAATTTTAGTTGGAATGATAAGATGTCATGGTATAGTGTTTCTAAGGTGTGTCCACTGACTCTGGGTGGGTCCACCAACTGTCATTATGTGGAAGAGTTGAGTGGCAGGAGAATCTTTCAGTGGCAAGGCTGAAGTCAGTTTAAGGGCTTTGGAACCCCTGAACAGTGTTTATAGTTTTCATGTGTCATTTGTTTTTCTAGATATAGAGAATTTCCTTGATTGTTTTTGTATGTAAGAGGGTGGTTTTACATTAGTCCATTCTGTATGTTTTAATAGGATTAAAACAGTGGATAATGTATGTGATAAGCCACAACTAGCAAAAACACGGATATAGATATCTTTTTCACTTCTATTATTCAGTAAGCAATATTTGTGACATTACAACACTTTTAATTAAATTCCAAATAAGCCACAGTTTCTTTTTAGGGTTCCTTTAAATAGTCTCTGAGAAATCATTGAGGGTATTCACAGATGCAGTACCTAATTCCTTTGGTCTTCTAACAGAAAATCATGACACAGGTCTGAGCTATGGAAAAATAATTTTTTCAGGGACAAATGTTATTTGTATTAAAATTTCATGATCCTCTCTTCAAGATCATGGAATCAGTGTCTTTAGGCTTAAGTAGCATGTATCCTGACTACTAAAAGGTACTGCACAAGTCAGTTGATAATAAGTGTAGTATCGATACCTACTAAAAGTATAAGCAAGTAACAACTAGTAGAATCAGCAAATGTCCTCTAATGCAGTAAACTAAAAGTAGGACAAATCCCATTCTTACAAGCAAGAAAAGCCAAAAGGAAAATTTTAAATATTCTTTCATGAACTTGTGAAAAACTATATAATCAACAGAAAACAGAGCTTACATGTAAAGATGGGCAAAATGGTTTCATTAATATTTAGTCAATATTTTCATGTGACTTGGTTAACAAAATTTCATGTCAGCAAAGAAACAAATATGATAAAGATAACTGGGTTTTAATTGCCAAGATTATAAGAAATAATCATTTGGTTGTTGATAAATAGTAAAAATACATGGTGAAAGTTTATGAATTTCTAAAAACAAGTTCCAAATGATCTGCCTCATCTATGGAAGGAGTAGTACCATGAAATAGAATGAACAAATGTGAAACAAGTATAAATCTTTATTGAAATTATAGGGACCTCATTTGGAATTAATTTCCATTGAAGTTAGAGAACAAATTGCTTTTGCTTCAATGAATTAAATTAAAACATATTTACTCTAATTTGGGTGTATATTCTTTTATTCTATATTCAATAAATATGGACAAATCTTCCCTTTAGTTATTATTTCAAGAGAGCAGTAACTACCACCTTCCTACCCCCTACTTTTCACATATCTTTTTTCTATATTTTGGCCCCATTCACTCTTCACTTTATTGTAGAGGTCTTTAAAAGCTTAGCACAATAGAATAAAGCTTGTAGCATGTTTTAACAGCATAGAATGCAGTAGATAAAAATAGAAAGATAGAGAAGAGGGAGAGATAAGATATACAGTAATAAATGTGATTGAAAATTGCAAGTAGAATGAATGAAAAATATTGAATCCAAATCCGTTTGATCTCTATTACATGACAACCATTGTGTTTAAATTCACTAAATCTTCTAAAATCTGCTTGATTCAAAAAATAAGGAAATGTATAAGAATATTACTTCCTTTTCAGGGCTTTGGTTTATAAAGAATATTAATGAATACCTTAATAAAAATTTTCTCTTTTCACTATTTCTTCCTCCATTAACAACATAGGCTATCCAATTTGGGAACTACAGAATAAACATTTTATAGAGATATGGTGAGATTTTATACTCTGGAAAAGTTTAGGAAAGATACTTTTTTTTTAGAATCTGTCATAGTCAAGAAGAGGCTGTCAGCACAGAGCCTAATGTGGGGCTCAAACCCACAAACTACAAGATTAATACCTGAGCTGAAATCAACAGTTGGATGCTTAACCCACTGAACCACCCAGGAACCCCGAAGTTTTCCCATCATTTAATCCAGCCATTCTATTCCTAGGAATGTACCTTAAGAGAGATGGAAGTATATGTCCATACAAATACTTGTACGTGAATGTTCATTAATATTTATTTGAAATAGTCAATAGCTAGAAGTAACCCAAATGTTTATCACAGGTGAATAAACAAATTGCATTACATCAATATAATTAAACACTACTCATCAATTAAAAGAGTGACTTACTGATACTGAATATCATAATTATGCTGTATAAAAAAAGCCAGTCAAAAAAAAAGGGTTAACACTGAATGAGTTAATTTATTTAAAATCACAGAACATGCAAATTAATCTACAGAAACGGAAAGTAGGCCAGTCACTGCTTGTTGATAAGAAGAGGGTATGGAGAGGGACAAGGAAGAAAGGAACATGGGGCAATGGATAATGTATTCATTGTCTTGACGGTGGTGATGATTTCATAGGTGCGTACACATATCAACAATTATCAAATTTCACAAATCAAATATATGTGGTTTATTGTAAGTCCATCTTCCCTCAATAAAGCTCTTTTATTTGTTTTTTAATAATTTGTATTGATTTTTGAGAGAGAGAGAGAGAAAGAACACAAGTGGGGAGAGTCAGAGAGAGGAAAAGACACTATCCAAAACAGGCTCCAGGCTTCCAACTGTCAGCACAGAGCCCAACACAGGGCTTGAACTCATGTACTGTGAGATCATGACCTGAGCCAAAGTCGGATGCTTAACTGAGGGACCCAGGCACCCCAATAAAGCTCTTTTAAAAATGTATAAAGAGTCTCACTTCCAGGCCTGATTCCAACTACTGAGCTAGCCCTTCTCTGTAAAAAGCTATAAAACAGCACATACTCGGGGCGCCTGGGTGGCTCAGTCGGTTAAGCCTCCGGCTTCGGCCTAGGTCAGATCTCATGTTCGTGGGTTCGAGCCCTGCATCGGGCTCTGTGCTGACAGCTAGCTCGGAGCCTGGAGCCTGCTTCAGATTCTGTGTCTCCTTCTCTCTCTGCCCCTCCCCCTCTCATGCTCTGTCTCTCTCTGTATAAAAAATAAATAAAACATTAAAAAAAATTAAAAAAAACAGCACATACTCTGGGGGTGCCTGGGTGGCTCAGTCAGTTGAGTGACCAACTTCGGCTCAGGTCATGACCTTATGGTTCATGGGTTTGAGCCCAGCATCAGACTCTGTGCTTACAGCTAGCTTAGAGCATGGAGCCTATCTGTGTCTCTCTCTCTGACTCCCCTGCTCACGATGTCTCTCTCTCTCTCTCTCTCAAAAAAATAAATTAAAAAAAATTTATAAAAAGCACATACTATTTAGTAACATACATTTTGTACATTAGCCAAAGGGATATGGGGACTATGATACCTGAGGAATGAGAACAAATGAGCTGACTCCAATGCCTGCTGGGGTTTTTTGTCTGGGGTCCAACCAAAGATTGTAGCACAAAGGCAGTCCAAGCAGAGTACAGCAGCCTTGCTAAGCCAAAAAAACTGAAATCAAAATTCAGGAGGGCTAAAGATAGATTACCATTTAAAAAAGATCTACACAGTCAAGGATATCTAAGAAATCTGCACTTGAGTGTGGTTCGATACTGATTAGCAGACACTCAGGGTGAGACTCTGCAAGGAGAGGTGAAGAACTATTGGAGAAAAAAACAATGGGGATCAATAAACTGAACAACTCTCTTTGGTGACACAGGGCTGGGAGATTTCTGGGATCCAATCACCATGGTGGAAAGATTTCCTATGAGAACAGTCAATGAAAATACCAGAAAGACTAAATTTTAAGCCTCAAAGTAAAGGATACCATATAGCCATACTAACAAACTAGCAAATTTTAAAAACAAGCTTTGAAAGAATCAAGAGATTTAAAAGTAAACTAATTGCCTGCCAGAACAAAATTCAACAACCTTTGAAAGGAAGACTATAACTCATAAAAGAAAAAAAATCAGCTACAACAAACAGACTCCAAAATGACAGGAATGATTATATATATATATACCAGATAATTTTAACATCAGATTAGATTCTATATAGGAGAAAAATCACTGCACACAAATACCTAGAAATGGAATCTATCCCAGTGGAGACCAGAGTTAAAATAAACCAATATGCGTTAACCTATGAGATAATATTCGACCATCTAAAATCAGTATAATTGGAGTCTTAGAAGGGGAGGGGAGAATGGAAGAAATCATGCTTTCCCAGATATTAATAAAAAATAAATCCACAGATTGAAAAGCTTGGACACTCTCACATAATACACAAAGTACATACTTAAATTAAAAAATATATATACTTGGATATTTAGAATAAACACAACATGCTTAGACAATCACTTTCCTTCAGAAAGCAGGCCTCCTCTTACATAGTACAGGTGAGGAAGTGGATATTTGAGTGGTGGGCACTACTTACTAGTCCTTGCTTCATATTGACAATGAACAGACAAATACAACAGCTCTAGATGAGAAAAGTGTGATGTCAAAGGACTCAGACGTTAAGGATGAGGGTCTGGGTCAAGTGACTAAGTTCAGTGAGGCCAGGAGAGGTGCCCCTGATGGGGAGGGAATTGAGAGTGGGTAGGTAATATTGGAAGATTAAAATAAATAAAGGTTGCAACCTGAGACCAGTTTCAGTGGTGAGAGCTTCCTCTCCCAAATTCCCCTCAAGAAAAGAGGGTATTCAAATCCTAGAGGATCCCAACTGGCCCGGTAGGAGTTATACTGGATGCTGTATCATGTTGCCCATGACCCTCTTAGGAACAAAGGATTTAGATTCTTCAACTGCTAGAGAAAGTCTTTATCTGTGGTCACTTCAGCTGAAGAAAGCTATATCACCAGAGGTGATATCTCTGTTCTAGGGTGGTAAATATCCAACTGAATGATCCATGTAAGGTTCTAAAGGCATAACTTCTCATCTTCCCAACTCAGGCAGATGCTGGTGGATCATCCCAGTTGAAGCCTTTATTAAGACTCCATCACAAGGGTGCCTGGGTGGCTCAGTGACAGCTGAGCTTTTGACTCTTGATTTTGACTGAGGGCATGATCCTAGGGTCACAGGATCAAGCCCTGTGTAGGGCTGCACACTGAGCATGGTGTCTGCTTGGAATTTTCTCTCTCAACCTCTCTCTTCCTCTCCCTCTGCCCCTTTCCCCTGCTCCTGCATGTGCACACTCTCTTTCTCTCTCTAAAGAAAAAAAAATAAGACTGCATTGCCATTCAGCTTCTCTGTCCTACTGTTCCTTCTGTTTCACAGGTGTCAATCTAAGAGCACATCCCCAAAACCTTTCAAATTTTAATCCCTATCTCATAGTCTTCATTTCAGGGGACCCATTCTGTGTACAGGGTACATAAAAAAAGAGTGTTATCTGGAAAAGACTGGCTTTAAAAGTGAAAAAAAAATAATAATGAAAAATGATTATAAAATTTAAACAAAAAGAAAGGGACTTTGTACACTATAGCTTGTGCTTCAGGCATAGAAACAATGTATTCTGAATTGCAGCAAGAAGATGAGAACCCCTGAAGCAAAAGCAGATGCAATTAAATGAAAAAAATGAACTAAAAGGGTGAACAAATTAAGACAAAACACAAAAAGCAAAGCACACATAAACACAAAATATATAGCTGCACAAGAAGATAAATGAAATGATTACTGAATACAGTGAATAAATTTACATAAAGCTAATTTGTAAACTTATTTTCAAGTGCTATAATCCATCTATTTGCAAAGGATAGAAGACAGAGATGGTTTCAGAACAGTATTTGGATGCTGTTAAACTTAACAAAGCAAAACTGCAATTATATATGGCAGACACTATAAGTCAGAGAGAAGGGTGAGCTGAAGGAAGGTACAGAATATCATATTAAAGAGGAGGATCAAAAATAATATTATTACTCAAAGAAACAAGAAATGCAAGTTTGGGACTAAAAATGGGATATTAGTTTCTGGGATGGGATAAATTCCTGTTAGAGGAAAGGCAGGTGTTATCTACAAAATCATGGATAAAGACACAGTAGCGGTATTTTTTTAAGGGATTTGAGCATGTCAGAAAAAAAAATCACATGGAAAAATAAAACAGTGTTTTCTTCTGACCAAAGGGGTTAAGGGTGGGAAGAAAGGGTGTTTGGGATGGCAGTTACCATGATGGACATAGAGTAAGAAGACAACAACGCAACTTTTTTTTTATAATTAGGAATTTAATTTGAGAATTTGGAGTGTAGGATGTGAGACAACTTTAGCTGAAAATACAGAAATGTTTTCTAATGAACAACATCAGAATAAACCACATTAGGGACACCTGAGTGGCTCAGTCAGTTAAGAATATCTCATGTTTTGTGAGATCAAGCCCCAGTCAAGTTCTGCACTGATAGCATGGAGCTGCTTGGGATTCTCTCTCTCCCTCTCTCTTTGCCTCTCCCCTGTTCTTGATTTCTCTCCCTCTCTCTCTCTCTCTCCTCTCTCTCTCTTTCTCTCTCTCCTCTCTCTCTCTCTCTCTCTCTCTTCTCTCTCTCTCTCTTTCTCTCTCTCCTCTTTCTCTCTCTCTCTCTCTCAAAATAAATAAACATTAAAAAAAGAGAATAAGCCACCTTGTAGAGGAGTGAATTTCCAATAACATAATTTAGGGATGTTTCACATATGTAAGAGACATCCCAATCTCACATTCAGTGGCTTGATGTGCTTTCAGCAGGATTTTCAAAGAGCCACTAGATTCCAAAATCATTAATTTTTAATGCAACATTCAATTGCATTTTTGTAATAAGAAATCCTACAATTATACTTTTCTTCTCCCTGTATATCTTATGCCAAAATGACTTCAACTTTTATAAATAAAACAACAAATTTAATGCATCTCAAGGCAAAATAAAGCCTAATATTAAATTTCCAGGGAAGATAATTTTACAGAAAACCTTTTAGGGAAATCAGAGGAAAACAGAAGCTAGGACTATATAAACAAGTTATGTAGGAGAAATTGGTTCTATGAGGATAGATTTATTTGGTTTAGTTTTCTCTGGGTAATATAAAATAGATCATGTACTTTATGAGGATTTTCTTATTGTCCATACTCAGTTTAAATTCACAGCACAGAGAAAAAGATAATATTGATTCTCCCAAGTTAGCCTAAACTTTCTTATTCAACAGTTTTCACAAAATTGAAACATTAGTACTAAACAACATTGTCTATGCGGGAGGGAGTAACTGTAATACAGCCCAGTGACCCATCACTGCCTGACCTCTGACAACATCTAGAATACAACCTGGCTCTCTAGAAGGCCAGGTGATGGCACTATGCAACTCACTTCCTTCTTGGACTACTGTAATTGTTGAAGCATCCTTCCTCATATTAAGCCTAATTTCTAGACCATATAAATCAAGAATAGGACTTTTCTTTTAAATACTATAGTATTCATTGTATTATGAACTTATTGTATAATAGGATTAAGTGAGAGCTTCCAGATCTAAGACACCAACAATTGACTATATTATATTATATTATAGTGTAGTATCATGTAATATATTACATTCTTTTATATGAATATGTAAATACATAGAGATGTTACCTTATACAAATATAAAATGGAATACATTCCTGTTCAGCAGCCACCTGCACCATTATAATGCCATATCTTCCTTATAAAGGGCTGAAACTTCCACTGACACATTCATTATTCAGAATTATTATGGATTCCTTTGTTATTAGTGGTTTTGGGACGCCTGGGTGGCGTGGTCAGTTAAGCGTCCGACTTTGGCTCAGGCCATGATCTCACAGTCCGTAGGTTTGAGCCCCTTGTCAGGCTCTGTGCTAACAGCTCAGAGCCTGGAACCTGCTTCGCATTCTAGGCTTCTGTTCATTATCACTCTCAAGAGATGAGACTGCTTTTATCTCTAACCTTTATGGTCTTATACATTAGTCATAGTGTTAGTTAGTGATCAAGACATTTTTCATATCTGTGCTTTTTCCTACTCTTCCCCTTTTGCCTGGGATTTCAACTTCCATCATGAGACCTCTGTTTTTCCAGATGCAGCAAATAGCCACTCCTTTTATAAAACTAAAGTTAAATGTTGTCTGCAAGGAAGCAGTTTTTGATCTACCACAGATATTATTCATAACTCCTTGTATCCTCACTGAAGCTCATACAGATATCTAGCAAGGAAGAACTTATTACCACAGACACCTATATGATCTTCTATCTCCTCCACACACTAAATAATTCTCCACAATGCAAGACCTTGTCACCATGCAGTTCTGATTGTATAACTCCCCTCATAATTCCTTTTAGGATAAAATTCAAAGGATTTAGCAGATTTACCATGGAATAGAAGACTGCTCATGATCTGACCTCAGAATATTTCTTTAGCTCTGTTTCCTTCCGTCACGTTCCCACTAGCTCTATACGTAACTGTTGGTAAACTTCTGGTTATCACACATATGACTGACACACTCTCTCTATGGTCCCAACAAACCAAGAAAACTTTCCACCTAGTCTCAGAGAGGCTCTCGGTGATTCTTTCCTATTATTCAGATCTAAGTTCAAATGTCCTTTCTTCAGAAAGATGTTTATCGACTCCTATATAAAACACTTTCCCATCACTCATTTCCCTGCTCTGTATTCACTTAGCATTTATTGCTGTAAAGAATTGTGAAGTTTGATTGTTTTTTTCTGGATACTTCCATTATAAAGTAAGTTTAATGATAGAAGGGATTTTTTTTCTTGTTCTCTGCTCAATTCCTAATACCTAAAACAATATCTGTTTTTTAAGTGAGTGAATAGATGAACGGTTATTTAGTGAGTGAATGAATGTTTAAATTTGTTACCAAGGAAACTCATTACTCTATCAGCATCTTGCATTTCCCCTTCTTTCCATCAGGCATCTGGAAACTGTAAAGAACTCAATGATTATCTCTCTCAAAAGGCTGAATATTTTAAGACTCAATCAGTAATACATTTAAAAACAAAACTATCCACTTTAATTTCAAAAAGAAATAAAATGTCAATTCTCATAAAGTAGTAATGGCATAACTTCACAATTTATTGAATGAATTTAGCTTCATGGAAAGCCTGCCGCATGGTCCTTAATGTTTCTCTTTTGGCAAGCAAATTCCATCCTGAGATGCTCAGACCCAGCCCATCTTTCTGGACACTACCAGGCCTCCTGTAGGGTGTCTGGGCGGCTTGTTTGAGTGTCTGACTCGGGATTTCAGTGCCGTTCTCACAGTTCGTGAGTTCAAGCCCCATGTAAGCCTCACTGCTCTCAGCAGCTTCAGATTCTCCCCTCTTGATGCATGCTCTCTCAAAAAATAAATGAAACATTGAAGAAAAAAAAAAGGACCTCCTTCAACACACCTTCCATAAAATCCACTTATGCTTCCCTTTCCCTCATTCCCAGCTTGGTGAAAGAAACTAGTCTTGTAATCTTATTTGTGCAAAAATGCTGATGTTGGCTTCATTCACCTGTTCCAGAGATTTGTATTTGTTTTAAACAATAAGCATTAACCCAAAGAAATGAATAAATAACACTCAGGATTTGGTTTGGAATTTTTAGTAAGGAGAGATGTTATTTTTCTTTCAGCCTCTCAAATTACGCCACATAAAAAGTTTCTTTGCATAAAGATGATGAAGATTGACAAATCTGAGGGAAAAATTTAGTGAAACACATTTCCTGTAATACTATTTATTAATAGTCAATATTTTCAGGTAATAAAAGTAACTAAAATTTATTGAGAACTTAACATGTACCAAACACTATGCTTTTCAAACATTTCATTTTGCCTGCATGGCAGTACTACGAAAAATCACTTTTATCCCAAATGTACAGGTAGAAAAATGTTTAAAAAGTGGTTAGGTAGCATGTTTAATGCCTCCCTGCTGGTTAGTGATGGGGCTTGGACTCAAATTTTGATCTTTATGATTCCAAAACCTTTAATGTCAGTTATAAAAATAGAAAGTGTTAAAATAGGGTTTAATTTTTTCCATTAAAATTGTTGTATAAATTTCCTAACAGTCCTCAAAGGTGATAAAGTTCATTTTTTGTGAAAAATGGGAAACTCTTGATATCATAAAGTACAACTTATGCTTTCATTTATCTCTGTTAACATATCATTTTCCTTACTGGATCAAAATTTACCACTATGTATAATATGTGCCATTTAATCTTATTCTTATTTCTCAACAAATAAGTAAAGTCAAGTTAGAGGAGTCTCAAAGACCATGTAAAAACCTTCAACTTGATTCTAGAGATTGATTTAAATATTTGAATTAATATTTAAAAAATCTAGATACACTTAAAGATTGACTTCATATAATTTTAAATCCACCAAAATGTATCATTATCAATTTTTTTAGAGTTTACTCATTTATTTTGAAAGAGAGTGAGAGGGAGCTAGTGAGAGAGGGCAGAGAAAAAGAGAGAGAGAGAGAGAGAGAGAGAGAGAGAGAGAGAGAATCTCAAGCAGGGTTGACCATCTGCACAAAGCCTGACATAAAGCTCAAACTCACCAACCCCAGAGCTGAAACCAAGAGTTCGATGCTTAACTGACTGACCCTGTGTATTTTTCTATTCTAAATCACTGCTTTAGACATTGAACTAATATTGGTTACTATTCCTTTTTTTAGAGCCATTGTCTTATCACATTTATTTTCTTTTTCTTGTCTTTTTAAGAGATGGAAGCTATATCAGTATTATATTGAATTTGAAGCTGTATCAGTAATATATGGAATTTGTTTAGAAAAAAGAAAGTTAGAGATTCCTGTGACTATTTTTTAAATTTTTCATTATTATTTTATTTTTTAAGACAGAGAGATATAGAGAGAGGGAGATACAGAATACAAAGCAGACTCCAGGCTCTGAGCTGTCAGCACAGAGCCCAATGTAGGGCTTGACCTCATGAACCATGCATGAGATCATGACCTGAGCCAAAGTCGATGTCTGGTCAACTGAACCACCCAGAGGCCCCTCCTTTTAATATTTTTTAAGCTCCTGCTGTTAGAACTGCCTCCACTGCTTTTTTTTTTTTTTGAAATTCAGTGTAAGAGATCAATGAGAAGATCAATTAATTTACTTTGACTGAAATACAAAACATGTTCCCCAGACACTACCTCCTGTCATTTTTGGTAGCTCAGGAGTATGCTCACATAAGAGATTTAGAGAATATATTTTTAAGATTGCAAAATTGTGGTAGTATTATGGTAGCATCTCATAGATAAGGTACTTTAGATTTAGATTAAAAATACATGAATTTCAAATTTATAATATTGTCTACTTCAGTTTTGGCATACGTAGTCAAGTTAACTGCTAGGAAAGCAGGGAGAGGCATTAATTCCAGATTAGGTTCATTATTCAGGCAATTATTAAAAAGATTATAAACTTATAACAAACATTGCTCATTTTATTGGCTTTGCATCAGAGCTTAAAATGCTATTGTAAAATTCAGCAATAAGTGATGTTATATAGTATAATTTTAGAGGGATCCAAAAGACATTAATAGGTACAGAAATATTCACACAGAAGTTGTCTTTTGTGTTAACTATTCATACAATGCTATTTAGTCATATATATGTGCTAGCAAGAAAATTAAAATAATAAAATATAGAATTTTTATGTCTTAATGGAACCCTAAGTAAAATGTATGTGATATTAAAGTTCTCTATAAAAAATAATGTACATAGAAAAATAATTAAACTAATGGGAACTAAACTCTCTTTTACTACCTAACAAATCTGTGAAATATTTGTGTGTTCTTTCAGAAAGTTCAGTGATAGGGAGGTAGATGATTGATAGATAGATAGGTAGAAGATAGAGAGGAAGATCATAGTTTACAGAATGTATTCATTAAATGAAGTTATTTCAGAAAAAGTGTCTGAAGAAAGATTTTATTGAATACCCCTTCTTCATATCTATTCCCTTCATTCCTTTTATCCTCAGTGTCTCTATACCCTTTTTCCCCCACAGGATTAGAGAAAAAGAGCACATAAAAATGTATATATATGGTTTTCAGTCCTTTTCACATCCATACTCATCATTCATTTAAATATCTAGTACAGTTTATTTATTTATTGAGAGAGAGACAGAGGTGGGGTGAAGGGGGATAGAGAAGGAGAGATAGAATACCAAGCAGGTTCTGCGCTGTCAGTGCAGAGCCTGAAGTGAGGCTCAGTCCCATGACTGTGAGTTCATGACCTGAGCCAAGATCAAAAGTTTAATGCTTAAGCTACTGAGCTATGCAGATGCCCTTCCAGTAATCTGTTTTTAATCTCAGATTATTGATTAATTAATCCATAGAGCTAATATGTGGTTTTCTTTTTTTTTCAGATAGAATTCATTCTTTTTTAATTTTTTTAATGTTTTATTTATTTTTGATACTGAGAGAGACAGAGCATGAGAGGGGGAGGGGCAGAGAGAGAAGGAGACACAGAATCCGAAGCAGGCTCCAGGCTCTGAGCTGGCTGTCAGCACAGAGCCCGACGCGGGGCTCAAAGCCACGAACGTGAGATCTGACCTGAGCCGAAGTCGGAGGCTTAACCAACTGAGCCACCCAGGCGCCCCCAGATAGAATTCTAAGAGCTTGTAATATCTGTTAAAAAATGAAGTCAAATAAAAATTTGAGTTATTATGGGATTTACGTTCTAACAAAGGAAACAAATAAAAAACAAATATGAGTAAATAAATCATATATAATATAATAATAGAAAATGTTATATATATGAAAATAGAAAAATTAAGGGATAAAAAGTGAAAGAACATAAAATGTTTATTTTACTATACTTTTAATGTTTAACATGGAAATGAGAAATGAATAATTAGAAATGGGTTTAATTGCAAGCATAGACAAGTTCATTATAGTTGCTTGAAAAAAATAACTTTAATCTTTTCCTCTAGCAATAATCTAAAGGTGAGTGGCTATTAGCCTTTGTAAATAATCCCACTGGGAACATACCCAAACCTGCCTAGTTTTAGTGAGTTGACTTTCTTTTAAGTTTTTATTTAATTCCAATATATTAACATTCAATGTTTTATTAGCTCTAGGTGTACAAAATATGATTCAACAATTCTATAAATTACTCAGTGGTAAGTGTACTCTTAAATCTCCATAACCTATTTCACCCGTCCCCCTGCTCACCTTCCCTCTTATAACCATCAGTTTGTTTCTTGGTTTCTCTCTCTTTTTTTTTTTAACTTTGTTTTGTTTCTTAAATTCCACATATGAGTGAAACCATATCATATTTGCTTTTCTCTGACTTACATTACTTTAGCATTATACTCTAGCTCCTTCCATGTTGTGGCAAATAACAATACTTTATTTATTTTTATGGCTGAATAATGTTCCACTGTATATAAAGAACAATTATATATCCATTCATCATCTGATGGGCACTTGGACTGCTTCCATAATTTGGCTATTGTAAATAGTGTGTAATAAAATAGGCATACATGTAGCTTCTGAATTAGTGTTTTTGTATTTTTGGCGTAGATATCCTATAGCAACTACTGGATTGGAGAGTAGTTCTATTTTTAACTTTTTGAGGAAACTGCATACTGTTCTCCACAGCTGCTGCAACACTTTGCATCCCCACCAACAGTGCACAAATGTTCCTTATTCTCCACATCTTCACCAACACTTGCTGTTTCATATGTTTTTGATTTCAGCAATTCTGATAGGTATGAAGTGATATCTCATTATAGTTTTGATTTGCATTTCCCAGATGATGAGTGATGTTGAGCATCTTTTCATGTGTCTGTTGGTCATCTGTATATCATCTTGGAAAAATTTCTATTCATGTCTTCAACCCATTTTTAAATTGCATTATTCATTTTTTGAGTGTTGAGTTTGATAAGTCCCTTATTGCATATGTCATTTGCAAATATCTTCTCCCATTCAGTAGGTTGTCTTTTAGTTTTGTTATTTCCTTTACTGTGCAGAAGCTTTTCATTTTGATGTGGTCCCAATACAGTTTATTTTTGCTTTTATTTCCCTTACTTCAAGAGATATAACTAGAAAACTGCTGCTATGGCCAATGTCACATAAATTATTGCCTATGCTCTCTTCTAGAATTTTTTTATTGTTTTAGGTCTCACGTTTAGATCTTTAATCCATTTTGAATTTATTTTTGTGTATGGTGTAAGCGAGTGGTCCAGTTTCATTCTAGTGTCTAGTTTTTCCAACACCATTTGTTGAAGAAATTTTTCTGATTGCTTATTTTTTCCTCCTTTGTTAAAATATAATTGACCTTATAATTGTGGGTTTATATCTGGGTATTCTATTCTGTTCTATTTTGTGTCAATTGTCATACTGTTTTGTCCACAACAGGTATGTTAAATAACTTGAGGTCTGAATTATGATACCTCCAGGTTTTTTTTCTTTTCAGAATTGCTTTGGTTATTTGGAGCCTTTTGTGGTCCATACAAATTTTGGGATTTCTTGTTCTAGTTCTGTGAGAAATGCTGCTGGTATTTTGATAGGGACTGCATTAAATATGTAGATTGATTTATGTGGTATAAACATTTTAACAGTATTTGGTCTTCCAATCAATGAGCATGAAATATCTTTCCCTTTCTTTTTGTTGTCTTCAATTTCTTTTATCAGTGTTTTCAAAGTACAGGTGGTTCACCTCTTTGGTTTATTTCAAGGATTTTTATAATTTTTGGTGCAGTTGTAAATGGGATTGTTTCTTAATTTCTCTTCCCACTGCTTCATTATTACTGTATAGAATTGCAACAGCTTTCTGTATATTGATTTTCATGCTGCATCTTTACTGAATGTGTTTATCAGTTCTGATAGTTCTTTGGTGGTGTTTAGGGATTTCTATATCTGCAAATAGTGGGAGCTTTATTTCTTCCTTACCACTAGGATGACTTTTATTTCTTTTTGTTGTCTGATTGTTGTGTCTAGGCCTTCCAGCACTATGTTGAATAAAAGTGGTAAGAGTGGACATGAGTGTGTTGTTACTGACCTTAAAAAAAGGCTCTCAGTTTTTCTCCATTGAATATGACGTTTGCTGTGGGTTTTTTTAATATACAGCCTTTATTATGTTGAAATATGTTCCCTCTAAAGCTACTTTGTTGAGGGTTTGTGTCGTGAATGGGTGTTGTACTTTTCTAATGCTTTCTCTGCATGTATTAAAATGTTATATAGTTTTTATCCTTTCTCTTATTGATGTGCTATATCATGTTGCTTGATTTGGGAATATCAAATCACCCTTGCATCCTGTGAATAAACCCCTTTTGATCATTGTTAATTTTTTTAATGTATTGTTGGATTTGATTTGCTAATTATTATTGAGGATTTTTGTATCTATACTTATCAGAGACATTGGCCTGTTCTTTTTGTGATGTCTTTATCTGGTTGGCCTCAAAGAATGAATTTGAAAGTTTTCCTTCCTCTTATATTTTCCTGGATAGTTTGAAAAGAATAGACATTAAATTTTTCTTAATCTTTATTCATTTTTGAGAGAGAGAGAAACAAAGCATGATCAGGGGAGGGGCAGAGAGAGAGAGACATAGAATCTGAAGCAGGCGTCAGGCTCTGAGCTGTCTACACGGAGGCTGATGCGGGGCTGGAACTCATGGACTGCAAGGTCATGACCTGAGCTGAAGTTGGACACTTAACTGACTGAGCCACCCAGGTGCCCTGAGAAAATAGGTATTAACTCTTTAAATAATTGGTAAATCTATCTGTGAAGTCATGTGGTCCTGGACTTTGATTTTCGGGAGTTCTTTGATTACTGATTCAATTCCATTGCTGATAATCAGTCTGTTCAAATTTTTTATTACTTCTTGCTTCAGTTGTGGTAGTTTATATGTTTCTAGAAATTTTTCTTTTTTTTCTAGGTTGCCCAATTTGTTGGCATATATTTTTTCATAATATTCTCTTACAATTACTTGTATTTCTGTGGTGCTGGTTATTCCTCCTCTTTCATTAGTGGTTATGTTTATTTGAGTTCTCTCCTTCCCCCCTTTTGTAAATGAGTCTTGGTAGAGGTTTATTGTTAATCTTTTCAAAGAACTAGCTCCTGGTTTCATTGATCTGTTATACTGTGTTTTAGTTACTATATAATTTGTTTCTGCTATAATCTTTATCATTTCCTTCTTTCTGCTGTTAGGGGGTTTTGTTAGTTCTTTTTCTAGCTCCTTGAGATGTAAAGTTAGATCATTTATTTGAGATTTTTTCATTCTTGACATAGGCTTGTATTGCTGTATACTTCCCCCTTAAAACCACTTTTGTGGTATCCCAAAGATTTTGGAAACTTATATTTTCATTTTCATTTATTTCCATGTATTTTTTAAATTTTTCTTTGATTTCTTGGTTGACCTATTCATTGGTTAGCATGTTATTTATCCTCCATATATTTTTGCTCTTTCCAGAATTTTTCTTGTCATTGATTTCTAGTTTCATAGTGTTGTAGTTAGAAAAGATGCATGGTATGACTATGATCTTTTTGAATTCACTGAGGCTTTTTCTGTAGCCTAATATGTGACCTATTCTGGAGAATGTTCCATGTGCACTTGAAAAGAATGTATATATTGTTGCTTTAGGATGGAATGCTCTGAATGCATCTGTTAAATCCATCTGGTCCAGTGTGTCATTCAAAACCACAGTTCCCTTGTTGATTTTCTGTTTGGATGATCAATCCATTGATGAGAGTGGAGTATTGCAGTCCCCTACTATTATGTATTATTATCAATTAGTTCCTTTATGTTTGTTATTAACTGTTTAATATATTTAAGTGCTGCCATGCATGCCATAACTATTTACAATCGTTATATCTTCTTGTTGGATTTTCTTCTTTATTATTATATAGTGTCCTTCTTTGTCTCTCTTATAGTGTTTGTTATAAAGTGTATTTTGTCTTTATATATATATTGCTACCTCAGCTGAAATTTTTATTTTAATAGGATGATTGGAATGGCCTTATTGTCATTTAAGCAAATATTTTAAATCTGTAAGGAAATTTGCTATGCAGATGTCTAAGTAAACTGATTTTGGACTGTATACAACGTGTGTATTAGTTTCCTATGGCTGCAAAACCATATTACTACAAATTTCTTCTATTACAAGACAGATGTATTATCTGTCACTTTTGGAGGCTAAAAGTATGAATAAGTTTCATTGGGTTGAATTATGGTATCACTATGGTTGTGTTCCCACTGATGATTCTAGCGGAGACTCTGTTTCCATGCTTTTTCCAGCTCTTAGAGTTGAGTTTCTTATATTCCTGGGCTTATGAGTCAACAGGCGAATATGTCGCTTCAGTCTTCACATCACCTTATTCTTCACATCACCTTATTCTCCTGTAAAACCTCCTTCATAGAAGATTGCTTGTGATTACATTTAGGGTTCATTCAAATAGCTCAGGATAACCTTCCATCTCAAGATGCTTAGCTGAATCTCATCTACATAATCCATTTTGTCATGTACAGTAACACAGCTTCCAGAAATAAGACCTGGATGACAGTCATTATTCAAACTACCATAGCAGTCATGAGGATCTGGAATGCTAATGAAAAATGATAATAAAAATCAACCAAAGATAAGCATGGAAAAAAAGCATGATCCTAAGTAATAGATCTGACATCATTTTATACCAAAGTTCCCAGGTAATAAAATATCAGATCTACTTTTGAAAGATTATCTCTCTCTCTCTCTCTCTCTCTCTATATATATATATATACACACATACACATACATATATATGTACATATGTATTTATATATTTATATAATTTATATAAAGTTATGTATAAAATATATATTGCTAGAATAAATTTAAATTCTATGCATATAGTAGGAAAACAATAAATCTGGGGTGCCCAGGTGGCTCAGTTGGTTAAGTGTCTGACTTCAGCTCAGGTCATGATCTCATGTTCATGGGTATGAGCCCCACATAAGGCTCTGTGCTGACAACTCAGAGCCGGGAGCCCACTTCTGATTCTGTTTCTCCCTCTCTCTCTGCCCTTCCCCGCTCATGCTCTGTCTCTCTCTGTCTCAAAAATAAATAAAACATTAAAAATAAATTAAAAAAAGAAAAACAATAAATCTACTACCATGTATTAAAAATCTATAACTATATATATTTATAACCTTGAATACCTATAATGTGTTTTCTTAAAACCTGTGTTATAAGGGAAAACAACTAGGAAAGAAATAACAAAGCTTATTAACAAAGGTTAACTTGGTCTCTCCTTTTACGTTATCTATTTGTGATTTCCATATTCTGTAGTAAATTATATAGGTAGTAATAAGATTTTTTAACTTGCATTAAGAATTGTTAGAAGCATTTCAACAGGACTTTGCACATTTTATATACTTAATAGAAATATGCATATCTATTTAATTAGCTAAAGTTAAGCAAAATACTTAGAATTGCATGTTATCAATATCTGTTTTGATGCACAAATGTCTTAGACATTTATGTCCACATGCCCTAAAATGATGTGGACAGATACAGATTTTCCTAGTACTTTCAGGAAGCAAGTGCTTTATATTAAAACAATCACATTGAATTGTCTCCTGCCATAGCCTTTGAATCATTCTCACACATGATCATTGTCTCTTGCTGTCTCTGAGTTGCCCTGTGCAAGAATTTCTGTAGAGAGAGGACAAGCCTTGGGGGCCCAGGAGGTTTGGTCGGTGAAGGATCCCACTCCTAATTTCGACTCAGGTTATGATCTCATGGTTCATGGGGTCAAGCCCCATGTCAGGCTCTGCACTGTCAGCTATGGGATTTTCTCTCTCTTCTCTGCCTCTCCCCTGCTCATACTCTCTCTCTCT
>NC_043709.1:31873072-31899093 GCF_006229205.1 Suricata suricatta | reverse complement strand
CAGTTCGTTTTCAGCATTCAATAGTCTCTCAAGTTTTGCATCCCTCTCTCTCCTCAACTCTCTTTCCCTCTTCCCCTCCCCCTGGTCCTCCAATAGGTTTCTCCTGTTCTCCTGTTAGACCTATGAGTGCAAATATATGGTTTCTGTCCTTCTCTGCCTGACTTATTTCACTTAGCATGACACCCTCGAGGTCCATCCACTTTCCTATGAATGGCCATGTTTCATTCTTTATCATTGCCATGTAGTACTCCATTGTGTATATATACCATATCTTCTTGATCCACTCATCAGGTCAATTAATTTTTGACAAAGCAGGAAAGAGTATCCGATGGAAAAAAGACTGCTTCTTTAGCAGGTGGTGCTGGGATAACTGGACAGCAACATGCAGAAGAATGAAACTAGACCACTTTTTTACACCATACACAAAAATCGACTCAAAAAAGAACAAGCTCTTTATATCATTGCCATCTCTCTTCCCATCCCATATTACCTTTAGATTGAGAGGAGTCTTTTCCAAAGCCATGTAATCTTCTTGTTTCTGATTATAAAAAATCCTGAGGTCAGAAGTTTCATATCTCTTATAATATGATTATGTTTTCATTATTTGTTGTATGATATTTTTTAACTTTTCGAAACTTGTATCTAACATGTGAAAATAGAACAGGCAGATGAACATATAATCTTATCTAAAAGACAATTCTAACTATTTCTTTTCCTGGTTAGTATTTAATAAGGGAAAAAGTAAAAGAGAAGAAAAATCATGGTAAATGAGAAAGTATGGAAGTTGAGAAGTTGGGCAAAATATTAGGATTCCCTATCAATTTTTGCATAATGCATTGAGAAACAGTGTGGTTAGTCATGATAAAAGAATAATAGAAAGAAGTAGCATGCCCCAATATCAATATTAGTAGGGAGGTTAAAGTACTGATTTAACAGAGGTGAAACTTATTACTTTCCATCTTTGTGTTTCTATGGACATTTTCAGCTATAAAAGCTTTTATGTGGAAAGAATAGTGTTGTTATTGGACCACAGTTTCAGTTTGCTTCAATAATGTGATGTAACCTCCAAACTGATGTAAGACCAGATTGAGGCAGAATCTTTTCTCTGTAAGTCTTTCAGTTCCTTCTTTATTCATGGGTTGGATTTATCCCTATACTGGCCTTCTTGAGTTGCAAACCACTGCAGGGGGTTACGTAGTTCTATTATCACTGTCAAGTGAGGGCAAGAATGTGTCTCTCCTCCTACCATAAAAATAAGGCCAGGTATTCCCTTTAATTAAAAATCCTTGAAAATAATCTTACATTTGTTTAAACCACTGTTTTTAAAACCTTCAGGCATGATTATTGATTCCGATGGCAAACATGCATTATCTATCAGTACAGATAAGTGAATAAGAAATCAGATTTTAGAGTCAGATCGTTCCAGACCAAATTCTGACTCTGTCTCTTAGTAGCTCTGGAACCTTGTGCAAGATACTTTACATAATGTCTTAATGCCCTCATTTGTAAAATAAGGATAGTAGTAGCTACCCCAAAGAGTATATTATGCAAACTTTATGTCTCTAATATAAAATATATAAAATAAATAGCATATCTAGCCATCAAATGTTGATTTATTATGTTTATTCAAGTTAATTTGTATACATAAACAGATAAACACTAATTATGCTAATACATTTACAGGTATTTATGTACATATAGTCCTGATATGCATGTGCATATAGTATATATAAATATATGACATATCTATATGTGCATAAAGTCATGATTTTCTAGATTATAGATGATTTGACTTGTTATTGGTTAAAGAACTGCTCTTTTTTATAAAACACATGTTGTTTTAGTTAGTGTCTTCCATTCAAATAAAAGGAATCAATTCTAAGATAATCATAATTAAAGGATATGAGAGATCTAAAAACTTAACTAGTTATAGATACTATTTATGAATATCAGAGTTGTGAATATATTTGAAAAATATACTTTTTATTTCAAGTTCTTTGATACATATTTTAAAATTCCAATTGTCTGTTTAATTCTAACTATGTTATTTCTAGCTATAGTGGCTGAATAATTATGTAAAATAACAAAGAAATATCTCTTACTGTCATATTTTTTTTCTTTTGCATCATTAAATGGTAAAGCACATGACCTGTAAGATAATATAACTTGCCTCTTTCTCTAAAGTTTCTTGAATTTCGGAAAAATTATCAAGATCTGCTGTTTTTTAATGCTCCACTTGGTTTTTCTTAATTTTTGTTACTCTAATTTTGTTTACTGTTTAATTTGGTGGTTAATATGGCGTAGGTTTAATATATTCCATCTTTATTTTCTAAAATAAGATTAAGGTAATGGAAATATAAAATGAACAAATAGATTTTAAGATTATAAAATTATTAGGGTAATTTTCAGTATACAGTAGGCAAAGAAAAATAATTATGGGAAACCATAATAATATATTTAATATAGTTTAAGAAACTCATAATAATGTTCTTATAGGTGCTGTGTTTCAAGTCATCACTCAAAGGAATTTCACAGTGATGAAAAAAATAGCTATGATAGTTTTAAAAAACACTACTGAATTTCTATTATATCTTCCATTCCTATATTTGCTTATTCAAATTATTTAAAAATAAATTTTTAGATTCATGCTTTATGTTTTCTTACTAAAACATGTCCTAATAAAATTGTTAATACTCTCCATAATTCCTTTCATACCAATTTGATATATGAAATCAAAGGCTACGGACAGTGCTCAATCTCACTGATTAGCCTAAATAAGTCAACAGTTTTATGCCCAGGATAGATAGATAGATAGATAGATAGATAGATAGATATAGATAGATAGATAGATATAGATATAGATATAGATATAGATATCAGCAGAAGAAAAATACCAGATTTGAATGCAGACAATTTTAAGGTTCTTGCATAAAATTTTACTAATAAAGAAAAAAACTGGTAAAAAATATTGACTTCAATTAGTTTTATTCTTTAGTTGATTTATCACTGGAAATAATTTCCTTTTAATTGAATACAGTAATTTAAATCAAGTATATTGTCACAAACTCATTGATCTTCTCTTTACTAGCAAGATAAATTTCTGTAGTTAAAAACAAAATACAGTTTTTCTTATAAGATTGGTTACATACTACTCCTTTGTTTCAACTATCCATCTCATAAATTTCTGTAGGTTCTCCTGGGTGGCTAAAGAATGGTCAATGCCTCTGTGTGATCCATCTACATAGCAATTAGATACTTGTTATATTGTAATAGGAGGCACAAGCATATTTGGTTTCATCATGGTATGGTTTCTGGTATATCTTTCCAAATTCTTAACATTCCACCACTCTTTTTGTGCATCTTAGTTGCTGATTGATTATAATGCATTTTGCATTCATTTTATCTTATTATGTTTGATCTTGATATATTTCTTTATTTCCCTTTTCCTTTTAATCACTTTTAGCTGTACCTTTTATTGCTAAACATGAAATTTAAACCCAGAAGTAATTAGATCATATTTCAAATATGCCACTTTATTAAGTGTGAATTCTAAAGGGAGGATTATATGAGCAACATAGTAATTGTACCATTTAGATCTATTCTAATTTTATATTAGAAGGTAAAGTGGTAAGACTTAAATACCTTGGTAACTAATCCATAAGGAAACAAAGGGTTTTTTTGCCTGTACAAAGGAAAATAGGAAAATAGTCAATAATTCTTTTCCAGAAACATTTGCTCTCTGCCCCAGATTTATGTCTGGATGTTTACTTGGGTTTGTATCATTCTAAAGAGATATGGCTTATTAGAGCCACTCAATGGAAGTCTTAGAAATCTAATGGCAATTGTTTGTTTTTCCCTAAGAACTACTTCCTAATGATTATTATCAGTCCTGCAGTATTAAAATGATATCTTCAGTTCTAGATGAGAGTTTTTTAAATTATTTCAGCTATGTTGATACCTGTTATAGAATAAATGTCAAATTTTCTGACCTATAGTAGTTGTTTCGATGCAGATCAATTGTTTTAATATAAATGTTGCCTACTTCACTGATGCTTCACACAAGCATGAATAACAATTTGAAGCTACCAGATCAATACTATGCATGTTTATTTGTCGTAGGCAGACAGTCAAACACAGATATTTATTTTGTTGATACTTTAAATTCGATTATCTCTAATATAATTTAGTTCAGAGGCGCTGCTAATACTGGAGATTAAAAAAGGTTGTTTTCCTTCCCTGTAGCCTTGTATTGGCTCCCTCCCTTGCCTTTCCATATAAAGCTATCATTAATCATTACAGTCTTCAGTGACACATAAAACAATTATTTATTTAAAATTATTATAGCTTTGTGATACACAGTACCCAAAATCCTTAATCAAATTCACAAATACATGTATAGTGGAATACTGGCAAAAGTGTCTAGTTCTAACTGTGCAATTAAAAAGGCTTGTGATTTCACCTGACTTTACTTCTTTGTCTCAAGGCTTGGCCAAATCCAAACCTCTAGAGAACTCAGTTTATCTATCTGCAAAGTGGACAAAGAGAAAGGACCCAAAGGATGTACTGTATTCAAAGCAATAAAATTCATGCCTGACACAGGACTTTCTATGTAGTCCTTTAATTCTATCACCAAGGGATTACATTCTTAATGTCAGTGATGTGGTGAGAATCACATAGGTTTGACATTAGGACGACCATCTTGACTTTGCTAATTGCTTATGTGACTTGGAGCAAACTAGATATCCAACATGAGTCTCCTTGTTATTTATAAAGAATCTTATTTTCTTTTATAGAATAATGTTGGTGGGTTAAATTAGATAAGCCATCTCTTTTCATTGTAACTAGCCAATCAGTTTTATTTCCTACTCAATCACTTAGCTGAAGAAAAGATTCATAAAGATTTAAATCCACTACACTGGGTAATAAAATAGTAGACTTTGTATTACAGAAAAGGCAGATGAAATTACTAAACAGTAATTAACTCTTTAACATGTAAATAAACAGGTAATATTTTATATCATGGAAGAAAATTGTTGTTTTTGTAGAAAAATTTATCAAATCATTTATACAAAAAATCATGAAGAACATATGAACTTTTACATCTCTGGAAGTGGACAAATGTTTTAGCAGTTTTGCTTATCCAAATAACAACAAAATTCAGCAGAAAATGAAAAATGAGAAGTGAAAGTTTAAAAATTAAAGTCAAAATATTTTAACAAACTCCAAAACCCACTCTGAAAGGGTCCTACCTTACTCCCCCTTAAGCAACAATAATAAAAATAAGGTAGTAGGCAGTCAAGGAGGAGGATGTTGACAAGTTCTACTATAATGTCAGGAATTTTCAGGACTTACATGATTTCCTGAAACATCAGAATACTTTTTAGTCAGCTCAAGGTTTCTAATTTTTTTCTTAAAATAACTAGAACCATATCATTAAAATAATTATAATCAGTTATGTAAGTACAGTAAGATACAAACCTGTAAGTACCAATGGAAAGAGACTATAAAAATTGCCTTCACCATGGCTTTCCTACATTAAGCATAATATTTCACTATCACTAGGATATATACTTCACTAGGATGGCCCATACTATATACACTGCACACAAAATATTATCTTCACGGATGTGCAAGGATTAGAAGATGTGTATCAGGTAAAAGAAGAGGTTCTTTTTCTGCAAGTTCTCCATTTGCTATCTGCTTCAACTTGCTTGTTAAAATTAAAGATACTTTTGCCCTTTGTCATCTATTAATTTAGGGCTCAGTGTTATGGTAGGGAGAAGTAGGAAGGATTAAGGAAAATTTCGAAAAGATTATAATGTCTTTGGAAAGGTCCTGCAGGTGGGAATTATGTGTAATGTTTAAAACTTTTCATTAGTCTCTATTACTTCCTACATCACCATCTATTTATTGGGGGCTGCCTTTCTGGAAGGCTGCTTATATTTGTGCTGTGGATTATTCTCATAGGTGCCTCTGCTTCCTTTCGAATTCTTGATCATCTTAGTACCTAATGTAGCTCTTTTGAAATTTAAAGACCAACAACATCTACTAAAATTCCATAAGACAGTCATGCTCACCACTTCAAATAATGAATTTGGCATGAACAGTAAATGCCAGGATTCTGAAAAGTGGGGTTGAATTTGGAGCCTTCATCATCAGAGAAGTCCTGAAATGTCTTGGCTTTCTCTGGAAATATTTCTTTTTTTAATGTTTTATTTATTTTTGATACAGAGAGAGACAGAGCATGAGAGGGGAAGGGGCACAGAGAGAAGGAGACACAGAACTGGAAGCAGGCTCCAGACTCTGAGCTAGCTGTCAGCACAGAGCCTGACGTGGGGCTTGAATCCACGAATGTTGAGATCTGACCTGAGCCGAAGTCGGAGGCTTAACCGACTGATCCACCCAGGCGCCCCTCTGGAAGTATTTCTGAAAAATTTTACTGAGAAAATTCTTGGTACAATTTAATGATATAATAGTTTTGCCAATATCTCTCTGGAACTTAGCAGAAAATGTATATGTGTGTTTGTTGCACATTTACTGTTTTATTTTATTTTATTTCATTTCATTTTGAGAGAGAGAGAGAGAGAGAGAGAGAGAGAAGGCATTTGCAGGGAGCAGCAGAGAGAGAGAGAGACAGCCTTAAGCAGGTTCTATGTTCAGTGTGTAGACTGACATCAGGGCACAATCTTACCATGGTGAGATCATGACCGAAGCCAAAATCAAGAGTTTGATGCTTAACAGACTGAGCCACTCAGGCGCCCCAATTTACATTTATTTTAAATGAGCAGTCATACCTGCATATTCTAGTACTCTAAATGATGCACTTTTAAATACATCACCAGATAAAAAAACCTAAGCATGCCATAAGAAAGCCTAAAAAACACAGTTATGCAATAACATTACAAACAATGAATTATACATTTAGAAAGATCTATTTATTTGAGAGTCTTTTAAGTCAGTTTCTATTTAACCACACTGTGAAATATTGTCATTCAGGCCATTTGCTTAGCTGTTGTATTTTTTTCTAAGACATTTCACATCATCCATGCTGTTATTAGAAACTGTGTAAGATGAAATAGAGAATGAGAAGATAGTATTTATCAAAAATGCCTACATCTGTGCAGATGGAATACCACATATGAAAGTACTTAAGTTTACCTTCAAAATGAGGAAAAAAATCATTCATATACAGTTACGTTGAGGATTAAATGAGATATTGTACCTAGGAAGAATAACTGGCACATAAAAAACTCAATAAAAATTAATCATATAGTTAATTTCACCCACTAGTACCTAAAACATGCTGATGTTTAACAATAAAATGTTTTAGGGGCCTCTGGGTGGCTCAGTCCGTTGAGCGTCCTACTTTGACTCAGGTCACGATCTCACAGTTCCTGTGTTCGAGCTCCGCATGAGGCTCTGTGTTGACAGCTCAGAGCCTGGAGCCTGCTTCTAATTCTGTGTGTCCCTCTCTCTCTGCCCCTCCCCTGCTCATGATCTATCTCTCTCTGTTTCTCAAAAATAAATAAATGTTAAAAATAAACTAGGAAAAAAACAATAAAATGTTATAGGGGCTACTGGGTGGCTCAGTTGGTTGAGAACCAACTTCAGCTCAGGTCATGATCTCACAGTTTGTGGGTTCAAGCCCAGAGTCAGGCTCTGTGCCAAAAGCTCAGAGACTGGAGACTGCTTAGGATTCTGTGTCTCCCCTCTCTCTGCCCCTTCCCTACATGTACTCTGTATCTGACTCTGTTTCTCTTTCTCTTTCAAAAATAAATAAAACATTAAAAAATTTAAAAAGTAATAAAATGTTTTATTATTACTTTTAATACTGGCCCTATCATTGTATTAATCTATCTGGTATTCTCCATGCTTATTTTTTAGACTAATACAAATCTCTCAGCTTATCTACACCCACCCACACACACACATGAGGAATAAATACCAATGGTTAAAGAAAACTATTTATAAAACTATTTTTTTAATTAAGCTCAACTGTATGTGTAGGAGTATATGCATTTCAGAGTGTTTTTGTATTTAAGTGAATGACTGTAAGATATATTAAAATAAAATATTAATAGTCAAGAGTGTGGATATTATGGTAGTAATCAGGATCATTCTTAAACAATGGCTTTGAAACAGTTTGCACTTTTTGTTTTACTCCTAAAAACACCAGTTATTCTCCTTTGCTTCATTTTCTTTTCTCTAGGCCTGCAGTCACTTTCAACTTTTGTAGCTGCTTTCTTAACACTACTTATTGTTTTATTTTGATTTCAATTTTAGACTCCATATAGTAATTACTCACTGGGACAGTAAAAAATGTAGTACTCCTTCCTTCTCCTACCCAATTACACATGTGCATCTTCCCACAACTCTTTCCACTGAATTTAACTATTATACTGTAATGTAAGCTAAATAAAAATGATTTTGACATCAAAAAATTTTGGCAATGTAGATGCTATTTACACCTAGATGCTATTTACATATAGTCAGTGACGACTTGTTTTCATATTTCACATAACTCATTGTTTTCTCTTGAGAGTAACTTGGCTTGAACTTCTTATAGTTGTTATTTTGTTCTTACTACTTATTCACCCCTAAACACTCACCTATCTAAATTGCCTCTCAAAATGACTAGGCACAATATCAATTTCCTTTTTTTGGAGAAATTTCTCACCGAGCCTTCTGATATGCTCCGATTTGTCCTGCTGTATGTCTGACACCACAACTGTTATCCATTTTTTCCCTTAACAATTATCGTGGGGGTGCCTGTTGCCTTAGTTAAATCTCTCATTTCTTATGTGTGTGTGTATGTATATATATATGTACATATATATGTATCTATGTGTGTATTATATAGGTATATGTGTGTTTATCCATATGTATAACATTCCCCATGCTTAACATTATGGTTATCTATATGTGTGTATGTGTCTGTATATATATATATATACAGACACATACACACACACACACACACACACACATATATATATATTCTTGGTATGCTCCTTTGTTTTTATAGAGGACATCCTTTAGTAGGTTCCTGAGAAATCATGCATGAAAACTAATGTTTTGACACCTTGAATGCTTAATGAGATATTTACTGTATCTCTAAATTTGATAGATACTTTGGACATAAAATTCTAGACTGGAAATTATTCCTCCACAGAGAAGTTTCACCGATTATATTCGGTTAAAATTTGTAACACAGAACAAATTAATCTTTGATGTCGTGCAGTATTTATGCATATAAATGTCATGCATATTCACATTTGTACAGCCGGGCCCTCCTTGACCTTATTCCTCAACTTATTTTATTCTTTCCTTCAAGAAACATTTACCAACTGAATTTCTCTAGCTATATTGGCCTTTAAAGACTGTGGTTCATGCAAGCATCTGAATTCGGGGAAAAACAAATGCTGTTCAAAAATCTGAATCCATTTTGGTTTTCTGGTGTTTTCCATCTAATCCATGTATTGTTCTGATCCAGTTCTGGAAGTCTGAAGAAACTTCCATATTCTTGAAATTTTAAAATAACAAGACTCCTTACTCTATTTTTATCCACTATATGGAGTACTTAGTGGCACTTGCAATCTGGAAAGTTATGTTTTTCAGTTTTTGAAAACTGTATTAAGTTATTTTACTGATGATTTTCCCATCTATCTTATTTCTTTCTCTATTTTTATTTTTGAAATCTATGCTTCAGATGTTGGGACCCCTAGATGAAAACACTGATTTGCTTTTTTTTTCCTATTTTTTATCTCTTTGTCTTTTTATTTACTTCCCAGGAAGTTTTTCTTGTTTATGTTTTAACATTAGGTTTCAGTCTCATGCCAAGCAATATCAGAGCCAGGCAAAGGGAAAAATCAGTAATATTGGTCTTGTCTATATTTAAAAAAACTGTTTTGTTCATTCTGGGATAATGAATTAATTTTTATGAATATTTTATTAAAATGTTTTTTGAATTACTGAGGTGATTGTGGACCCTTAAATTCTGCACGAGAAGAGAGTGTCTCACCTGATTCCCCCTGGTCTCAGCTCTGCTTTATGTTCCCTGATGTCTATTCTTTCTTAAAGCTAAGTTAACCTGATGCTGTTTGAAGCCTCTGTGTTTCAGAAATTTGTTTTTTAATCCAAATCAAGAACACTCTGATTAGTATAGTAGAGTGCAATTATAGAAATGAAACTTTTAAAAACATGGAAACAAAAATTGGAGGAAAAGGAGATACTAAAACAAGATATCAAAATAAATGAACAAAACTTGTGACTTAATATGCATAGAGATGTATGAGATATTGCCACCAAGTATTGGATGCTATTTTTAAAATGTGAAATATCCAGAGAACTAATACTTTATTTTCAACCAATCTCTATTTTTTGTTTCCACCCTAACCCATCATTTATCTTCCAAGCCAGAGGTATCTTGAGCTGCAAATAACTAAGACTTTGGGGAATTGTGCAGTGTGATGTCAATTATATCATTTCTTGTCTTTTCCCACTGTCAACTTAGGTTTATTTTTCTCATTGTTTGTTATTTACTGCTAGTCCAGAGACTTAGCTTGCAAAATGTTGTTGCATTGTCTCAACCCCCAATCTCCCCTAACTTGAAAGTTTGTGTCATGAAAGGAAAACAGAATACCCTTTAGTGTCATTTTAGTAGAGTTCAAGCATGGAGAGAAAGCAGAAAAGTGGTCAGTCTACCTCTTTGTCTGAAATTTGGCTTTTTAAATGTTCATTGTGTTTATTTGATACTATAACTTGTATTAGCACAAAAATAGAATAACGTGAGTCAAAATTTCTACAATGAGATTTAAAATATGCAAAACATATTATATTTTTGTAGTAGAGAAAATATTATATTTTTAAATGTCTTTTATATACCAAGTGCTATGTTTTATTGAGCATAGGTCTCTCAGGGGAAATAGACATACCAATGGGCACTGTCTATAGTCTAAAATGCGTAATATTGGAAAAAATCTCAAGGTGCTTTAGATACAAAGAGGAGGAAGTTTGACCATAGCTCAGTAGTTCAGGGAAGTCTACCAAAAAGATAACTTCTAAGCTCATATATTTAAAAAAAATTAAGACTAATTAATTAAAAAAATGGTAGGAAAGAGAGAGGAACATCTCAAGCTACATGTAACAGTAATGCATGTAAAATTCTAGAAGGATAAGAGAACACAGCCATGAGGAAACCTCAACTAATTCAGTAAGCCTATTTATAGAATATATGAAGACAAGAAGGAAAGAGAATTGTCAAGATACTTCTTCAAAAGGTTAAGTCACCTACTCTTAACATTATAGAGTTAGCAGTGTATTTATGGAATTAGAACACTGACATATTGACATACAGAAGTATAAACAAAATTTAAGTGGATGAATTTACTACTTGAGCTGCTAAGCCCAGTTTGATTTTCAGTTTTATTTGGGACAGAATAATATTTATAATATGTGCTCTCTAAATGAAAAAAGCTCATGAATATGACTCATGAAGGAAACGTGACAAATGTCAAAGGAAAGTCTATTTTACTTTCTGTGGAGGTGATCCTCAGATACATTACAGCGTTAGAAAAAAACACAGAGCATGAGTTAATTCTTGACATTCCATTAAGGTGCTGAGGGTAGAGTCTTGGCAAAGCTTTTTTAACAAACTGATATGATCTTTATTCCAGTGAGCATCTCCCAGTACTTTAGATTTATCATCGTGAAAAATACAATCAACAAAAGGAATTAGCAGCAAATAGAATTTTTTAAAATCTCTGGGTGTTCAGGAAGTTGGAAGTCATATTTACACTCAGGTACTAAGTATTTTTTCTCTGTTCCTTATTGTTAGGGGAAAAAAATGACTAAGAGCACATATTTCTAAAGGGCTTAACTACACCTTAATTGTCACATTCCTAGTGCACTGGGAAAAAGGGCATTTCAACCTAATTATTTTCTGCCAAGAAACTGTCCCTGACATTCCTTTGTCTCTGCATTCATGATTAATTAACCCTTCACTGGCCCATTAAAACAAGTAATATAGTAATATAATGGACATCTAAACAGGTACTTTAAAAATAATTAAAGGGCATGGGTGTCATACTTAAGGTACTCAAGATAAGTATAATCCCATTGGGAATGTGTATGCAAAAATAGAAAATAGAAAAACAGTTGTTTTTCTTTCCATGTATATAACCATCGAAGTAAGAGTATTCTCCCCAAAGAATATTTTGGCATTTATTTTAGCACGGATGGTATTTACTCAGACAATTCTCTTCTCACCTCTCCATTATACAGGTAAACACACTTATTTACTCTTGAGAATAATTTTATTCATGGGGCAAGGACACTCAAATTGAAACCACAGTCTTTTTTCCCAAGCTATAAAGAAACACAAAGATATATTTTTACCATTATAAATTATGATCATCTTTATAGATGAGAAAAATGATGAATAAAGACTGATGATGAATAAAGGCACTTGGTTAACAATATTATGACTGATTTTTTCATGTTCCTATCATCCTTAAATTTTTGATAACTTTATTTTTTGGATAACTAAGTTTTGGATATCTCCACAAGGACATTATTCCTGAGTAACAGTAGTTTGTAGAAGAACATTGATATTCTAAACCTTAATAATATTTGATTTTTTAAATGTTCATTTATTTTTGAAAGAGTGAGAGAGAGAGGGAGGGAGGGAGAGAGAGAGCATGCGGTGGGGAGAGGCAGAGAGAAAGAGGGAGACTCAATCTGAAACCATCTTCAGGCTCTAAGCTATCAGCACAGAGCCCAACACGGGGTTTGAACTCACAAGCCTTAAGATCATGACCTGCGCCAAAGTAAGACGCTCAATTGACTGAGCCATCCAGGTGCTATATGCTTTATACAGCACATAATCACAAATCAAATCACAAAACAATAAGCGTGATTTGGGACTAGTTTTTAGATTCTCACAGTATTAATTGTTCTATGTGAAAAGCAGAACGTTCACCAGTAATGACTTTCTTAACTTCAAATTACTATACTTGGGTTTTAATTATTTACCCACATCTTAAAGTCTCTTATTTAAAAATTATGTGCATTTGATGGTTTAATTTTCATCTTGTAGTTTTCAAATGCCTTGTCCCATAAAATATTTCAATGGTATTTTTTATTCAAGTATTAAAAATTATTGATTTACACATCGGGAAACATTTTAATAGATATATTAATTTATATTTAATATTTATCATAATAATTGCAGTTAATGCCATGATTATTTAATATTTACTATGTCAATAGGTTAAAAAAATTAGAGGCAAAGTAGATATTAAGACAAAGATTATTACCAGACTTGAAGAATATTGTTTTACAATGACTAAAGGGCCCAATCCATAAAGAAAGCGTAACAAACCCAATTATATACGCACTTAAGAGCAGAATTTAGAAGTACAGAGACAAAAATGGGTCAACTTGAAGAAATATATCTCAAGTCCACACTTTAAATGGCAATTTTAGCAGTGCTGTGGTAATTGAGAGCAAAAATACACAAAAAAATCAATGAACAAAATCATCAAACTAACTGACATCGATAAAGTAGTATTCCCCAAATTTTAAGCAATATTCCTTTTAGATGCACATAGAGCACTCAGTATATCATAGGCTACAGGATAAGTCTCAGGAAATTTCTAACAATTAAATAATGTACAGTATACTCTTTTGCCACAAAGCCTTTTATTAAAAATTGATTTTAGAAAGATTAAAAAATCTCCAAATAGTGAGAAATTAAACCTTAAATTTGTAAATAATCCATTGTTCAAAGAAGAAACCACAAAGTTATTTAGATACCGTTTCAGACTGTATGATGATGTGAGGGCCTAACCCTACGGAACATGGTTTGAATGGTACATAGAGGAAAACTAGTCATTGATGAATCTTAGAAAACAAAAATCAATTTAATATTCAAAAAGAGTAGAAAGAAGGAAAATTAATAGTGAGAACAGATATCATAAATTTGAAAATGAAGAAACATTTTAAAAATCAACAAAGTCAAAACTATTTTCTTTGACAAGATTAAGCTGATATACTTACCCAGCTTTAAGACAAAAAAAGATAAATTTAAAGTGCAACTACTAGAAATGAAGTCTAAAACTACACATTCGTTCCACAGCAAAGTTCATAGTAGTACTTTATGAATAGTTTTAGGGAAATGGATACTATCATGTAGAAACAATAATTTTCTAAAAGTCAGAAACTGTCATAACTAGAATAGGGCAGTCAAAAAAAAATCTGAGCCTGACTCTATCCTTTTAGAAAATTATACTTACCGTTCAAAACTTTCCCTCAAAGAAAATTCCAGGCTACATAAAGAGCTATTAAAACAGCTCTTTAAGTAGTTATTCTAGTGATACTATCAATTATTTAAAGAAAAAATAATGTACAAACTTAGAAAATAGAGGAAAACAGCACTTCCAAACTCATTTTATGTCTTTATTATGAAATAATATAAAGACATGAACAGAAAGAAAAATATAGCATAATATTTCTCATAAACATAAACACAAAAATCTTGAACATAACATTAGCAAAGCAAGACCATCTTCCATTAGCATGGATGATGCTAATTGATGACCAACTGGACTATATTCCAGCAATGCAAGTTTAAATTGGAATTTAGAAATTAACCAATGTAATTATATATATGTACACACACATATATATAAGTGTAGAGAAGAGAAATAATAAGGTTATCTCAGAGGATGCAGATAAAATATTTGAAATCTAGCACTCATTTATGATAAAAACTCTTAAAAACTTAGGAATAGAGGAGAATTTTTAAAAAAATTTTTTACATTTATTTACTTTTGAGAGACAGAGTGTGAACAAAAGAGGGGCAGAGAGAGAAAGAGACACAGAATCCAAAGCAGGCTCCAGGCTCTGAGCTAGCAGTCAGCACAGAGCCCGATGTGGGGCTCAAACCCACGAACTGTGAGATCATGACCTGAGCCAAAGTTGGATGCTCAACTGACTGAGCCACCCAGGCGCCCCGAGGAGAATTTTCTTAATCCTATTAAGGGTATACATGAAAACTAAAAATCTTAGGAGAGAAACACTGAATATGTATCTGCTAACATCGACAATGGCAGAATCATTTCTCACCATTTCTATTCAACATTGTTATGAAAGTTCTGGCTAATGAAATTGGACCAGAAAAATGAAAGTGCAAATGTTGACATGAAAATTTTGATATCAGAAAACATGTATATTTGAAAGCATATGGAACGTATCCAAAAATACATGGAGAAAAGAGTGCACTTAGTAAGCCCACAGAATAAAAGGTCAGTATAAAAATTGTATTGCTTTCCTTTAAAAAAAATTTTTTTTTCTCTTTTTGTTTGTTTGTTTTTTGAGAGACAGCACAAGCAGGGGAGGGTCAGAGAGAGAGGGAGATACAGAATCTGAAGCAGGCTCCAGGCTGAGCTAGCTGTCAGCATAGAGCCTGACTCAGGGCTCAAACCCATGAACCGTGAGATCATGACCTGAGCAGAAGCCAGACGCTTAACCAACTGAGCCATCAGGCGCCCAAAATTGATTGTATTTCTAGACACTAAAGTGGAAAATGAAAAATATTTTATGTTAACATTAATAGTACCATCAAGAAACATTTAATAGAAAAATCCAACCCAACATGTGTGGAATTTCTATTATGAAAACTACAAATTGCCTCAGAGAGACATAAGACCTAAATGAAAAGAGCTGTGCTTTCTTCAAACATGAGAAGGCTCAATACATTTAGGGTGCTAATTCTTCCCGATTTGTTAGCTTTAATACAAGTTGAATCAAAATATCAGAAGAATATTCGCTGACTCTAAGATGAAATGGGAAAGGATCTAAAACAGTCAAAATCATCTTGAATACATTTGGTAGAGTTATACTAACATATATAAAAATTTGTTCTTAATCTGCAATAATAATAGACAATAGATAAATATATCAATAGTATACTTCAATAATTTAATAATAAACAAATAGATGAATAGAAGAGTAAAAATCTCACACAAACACTTTCAATTAATTTTGGCACATGGTCTGAGCTAAAAATTAGTCTTGATCGCTGTTTTTTCAATACACAAAAATTAATTCAGCTGCTTCATAGAAATGTAAGGCTAGAAGCAGAAAGATTCTAGGTGTAAATGTAGGAGAATGACTTTGCAATCTTGAAATATGCCAAGATTCTTAAATGGTACGTAAAATACAAAACAATAGCAGTTTGCATTTATTTTTCCCATAAAGGCTTTCAGAGAATGATAATCTATATCTAGATTTAGGCAACAGGTGGTTCAATTAGTTTGGTAAATACTAGGTTACACAACAACTGATTTCTTAGTGTAAGGATTCTTTGTACTTTTGATACACTAATGTCCTTTCCCATTCTCTAAAAGAAGGCAGTTGGTATAATTTTGGTATAATATCGGCATTTGGTATAATTTCAAAGAAATCATTATCCATTATCAAAAATGAAATGATCACAAAATTTCTATTTATTTGTTTCATTGTCTTTGGTATAAAGAATATGTTTTAGGAACTTAATAGTTACAGGTATCTTGTGTTTTTTTGTTCATCAAAGTCTAATTAAATATGTGATTTCTACTTTATTTGCATTTTACAAGTCATTATCCTTATGAGTTTGTCCTTAAGTGTTTCTCTTAGATATTAGCCCTCTGTTCCTGATATTTTATTTCAGGCTTCCTGCTTTATTAGTTTATTGATATTTGTCAAAGTCATTACCAGTTTCTACACATATTGATAATCATTCCTCCTCTAATTTATTCTGTAAAGTGAAGCCAGGTTAAGTGAAGCACATACACCTACATACATGCATACTATATACACATATATGGTAGTACATGCATGTATACGTACACATACAGCACATTCAAAAGGAAAATTTTGTAGTACCTGGTACCAGATTTTTCTGTATGGACTGTCATCCAAAATAACTACATTCTTATTTTCTATGCTTCTTTAAAAGGAAGAGATTGGGCATATTCAGAGACCATAGCTACATGCCAACAGAATCCTAAATTCATTAAACTAGTGTTAAATCTTCCATAATCTTGTTCTAAACTACTTTCAAATAAAACTTCCATTCAAAAGAGTTGCCAAACATAACATAATCCATGCACCTAAAGCGATAAGCAAGTAATTCTTACTAACATCTTCCTCACGCTCTTCCGTATGCCACTCCCTGTGTAAAGAACCCCTCAGCTTTCTTTAGAGCTTGTCAGCTCAGCAATGAGCTGTTGCTATTTCTCTCAGCTGAAAACAAACTCTAGTTCTGCTAATGCTATTAACATTTCCTGCTTTATACTTAAAGCTCTCTTGTATTTTAAAACTGTATATGGAATTTCCTTACTGTATACGAATTCATAAAATGAGAGTTAACAGTTTATAGTAGTAGATTTCCTATAGCATTTTGCACAGTTTCATGCATACACACACATACAGTCATCTCTCAATAAATGCTTGTAAAATAAATGGATATTTTTATTTATTTTAAATGTTTATTCATTTTGAGAGAGAGAGAGAGAGAGAGTGCATATGTGATGGGGGAGGAGCAGAGAGAGAGGGAGAGAGAGAATCCCAAGCAGGCTCCCCTCTGCCAGTGCAGGGTCTCGTGCAGGGGAACCCATGAGCTCCGAAATCATGACTTGAACTGAAGTGGAGAGTCCGACACTTAACCGACTGAGCCACCCAGGTGCCCCAATTAGATGTTTTTAATAACCATAGATTTTTATTGTTTTTCTTTAAACTATTTAAATAGATATGCAGAGACTATTTCATAGCTCATCTTAGACAAGACTAGTTAGGTATGTCATGTGACTTAGGACTTAACAAAATTTGGTAGGTTTTAGTTGCATAGCAAGGAAGCTACTGAAGTGTGAAGCTTAGTGAATTCTCTATTTGTATACAATGTGTATTTGTAATTATTTTGTAAGTAAACTGGTGAGTATATGATGTTTGGTACTATGTATTTAATATATACATTACATTTCTTATATTCCTATTTATGGAATTTTTGGTTGTCATTATCTAATGTCATTCACTCACAAATTTTATGAACTATTATATTCCAGGCACAAGGCTGGGCACTAAATATTGTGCTTAAGTTTTGTAAGAGACACACATAAATAATTCTCTTTCCTCATTATAGATTCATTTTTATTTTTTATAAAATATAAATAAAATGCTTAAAATTATGGTAAATGCCATAAAGTCAAAAAAGTCTGTAAGTGGCTGTATTGGACACTTAAATAAGAACTTTAAAAAAATGTCATTTAAGCTAATTAAGCAGAGTCTGAAAGGTGGGGAGCTATTCATGTAAAGAACAGAGGAAACTGTGACACAGAGGATTGTTTAAAAATACCATTGCAATCTGAACAACAAAATACCATTAAATCCAATGAATGTTTCTAACAAAACAGTTCTTTCTTTGAATTACTCTAAAATAATATGAATTTAGTCTGTGTTTTTAAATAGCTTTCCTTTAAGAGAAAGAAAATACCTCCTAGTGAGGTGTAAAGGTATTGAAAATTCAAAATTTAGACATTTTCCATTCTCAATAGAAAAAAAATGAATAGATTAAGAGGGCAGAAATATGTTTAATTATATGTAATTTGCATATAGTATGCTATTATTTTTTCTAGTTTTATAAAATGTTTTTCTTTCTTTTTTTCCCCAGAGAAATGCTTAACAGAACATGTTGAAATCCTAAAATAAGATTATTAAATATATTTATTTCATACTCCTATATATTAGGAGGTCTTATAAGGTTTTAAGGTCACTGTAATTTAAAGATTGGGAAATGTGATGAATACCTTATTGAATACTGTAAATTATGTATAAATGATTGAATAGGTTTCCACAGTAATGCCCTACTTATGCTTTAATTCATTAATAAGAAAATTCTGGTTGATGTTAAATGTTCCACATTTTTACAACTAGGACAAATATCAAAAAACATATACCATATAAATGCACCATAAAATTATCATTTTTATCCGGTTGAGTTTTCTTTTTGCTGTTTCTTGAAATGATCATTCGTTTTGGATTGCAATAGAGTTTGAGAAACAATGTTAAATTAAAAAATAGGGAAAACATATCAGTTTATATAGCTAATTTACCGACCGTTAAGACTGCTGTCATGCATGTTAAAAACACTTTTAAAAGATTTCAGTGATTGCTTTCATTTAACTACCTCTTTGCCATTTATTGGCTTAATTTTATACAAAATGGAACACTCTTAAAACCCAAGGGAAGATATTAGGTTTTCGTTTTATATACCACATAATGGAAATAATAAAATGAAAAAAAAACGTTTTTTTACATCTGCTAAATATCTCACATCCAAAAGATCAGTACTAAAGTCTCTAAGTATAATTTTAATGCATAAAAATGAGCATCTCCTTCATGTCCTTTTCAAATCTGAGCTAGTATGTGTCTTGTTTTCTAAGGTATGCCATTTTTTCTCAAAAGATACAGGATAATAAAGTAGAATTTCCACAGCAGAACTATATTGTAAATGAGAAAAAAAATCTTTATTTTCTAAAGCTTTATCTTTGGTGAGACCAGTTTCAAATCAGCTCTGGGTTGTTTTTTTTTTCAGTAAAATTAATGCAGTTAAGTGCATATCTTTTGTTTAAATAAATAAAGAAGCCGTGGAAATGTATTCATCAAGAGCTAGGCCATTATTGGGAAACATATTTGAAGTACTTAATCATCAGAATAAATGACTGTGCTAACAGCAGAAGGGTTGATTAATTTTTGTTACAAACACTCGCATATTAATAGATAGTTAAATTTTTGTCAATCCCTTTGTGTTGAAACGTTCTAAGAGATCATCTAACATATGTTCAGATTACCAGCTTTCTAATAGATAAAAATTCAGTAGCAAGAAGCTATATGAATCAAGAATGCACCATTCCACAGCATAGGTCTGATGACCCCTGAATGTGACCTGCTCCCAGAGGAAAGCAATTTAATGCCCCATTGCACACAGAAGAGTATGTATGAATCACAAAACCTCCAGATAAATTAGTGACAGCTACATCTGAATAGGATTCCCTCTAAGTCACTTATCTGCAGCCAGGCAAGCTTGTTTCACCCTCTCTTTCAAAGATAAAGCCTGATGGCATGTGGCCTTGGCAGATTCTCACAAAGCAAACAGCCCCCATCATCCATTATTGGGGGGAAAAATCTCCTTACTATTTCAGGTACTGTGTACTGTGTCAGCAAATGGGATAAAGTGAAAACTATTTGCAGTGAGAAATTCATCAATCAATACCAGGCCTTATGTCTTCTCTAACTTTCATAAGCTCAGTGCCTCTTGCTCTTTCACTTTTATTTTTGACAGTTCTGATACTCCAGAGCTGCAACCATGGCAAAGGTCAAGAATAGAACAACAGGTTATTAAAGACAACTTATCAGAGGCCAAACAGGGAGAAGAGATGCCAACAATTAGCAAGCAGCTGAAAGACAGATCTGTGACAGAACAAGGAAGAAAAGCACAACAAAGCCTTTAACTTTAGCTGACTATGGATTTCGGTTGAAAAAAAATAGAGAAAAACTGAGATGCTAAATATACGCTCTAAGTACTTAGGATGTTAATCAGAGTAAAGATAAAAAATAATTATGTTCAAATAACATGAAAAATATGTATTTGTAAGGGATCATATTTATATATTTTATCAACCACAGATAAACTGGGATATCAAAACTATATAAAAGTATATGCTTTAAGCTGAGTATCAATGACTAGCACAAATGTAGTATCTTCCTCAAAATTAAGTATTAACTACTAAAATTCTTTTTAACTGAACAATAAAACAGACATATCAATTTCCCACTATCTTCACTTCTTTTCACCTACAATTACACTGAATCAAGACATCTCTACATAGCATAAAATTCAATAGCACATAAAAACAGTACTCACGTTTCAGGTTCCGTTGGTAGTCTGCCTCAGGCAAAATCAGAGTTGTGGCTTCTAGATGAGTCTGTGTTAAACCAAAATCACAAAAATCTCAGTTTCCCATGGCACCGCCGCTTAGAATGCATACAAATAACCCCCAGTTAGTCAAGGAGAAAAAAGTTGCATTAAAGAGTACTGATTTGTAATTTTGGTCTTTTCAAATGTAGATAACATTTACCCCTTTCATCCCCCCATATCTGTGCAAAATTTCTGCCCAATGAACTCATTACTATAGAAACTCAACTATCGCTATGGTCAGTGAATGAAATGCAGGCCTAGAATTAACCTCCATAAGCATGCACAATAGTTAGGCATCTGAATCTGAGAGACACAACAAGGACGATGCTGAAAAGGAAAAATAAAAGCAACAACAACAAAATGTAATTTAGAGAATGAACATTATGATAGACTTGGCTAACTTGACAACTGCCCTATATATGAGGGATTCATGGGATCCTAAATGTATAAAAATGAAAGCAAACATACTTTGAAGACATTATCAATAGCATATCCAATGACACTTTGGAGAATATAAATATAGCTACTTTGAAATTACACAGGTTTAATTAAATTGGATATATGTCCTTTGCAGCAATAATAATTTAAGGAACATTAAACACCATTTAAAATATGCAAGAACTTCAGTTAGCAGGCAATAAAATTATTATTTCTGTTCTATCTAGCTACTGTGTTTATGCTGAATTATTTACTTATAATGTACTTTAATGTTATCAGTAATTTCTAAGAAGCTTCAGTAAATGGAGAACTAAAATGTTCACTTAAAATATTAAACTTTACTTGTGAAGCACCACATTAAAGTAATGTTAGTTTGTTTTTGTGAATTAGAAAAAAACATGAAAAGTAATTAGAACAATCAGCTTAAATATTCAAAAAGCCCAATGTCATGTGTGCATTGTTCAACACTTTATTTAAATAATGTAAACACAACGTCATGGAATAGTCCTTAGTCACCACATGGGAAGAGTGTTTTACTGTCCCATGGAGTGTTCTATTTTCTGGTTCCACAAATCGATCTTGACTAAGATGGCCTTCTAAATCCTCTCAGCTTGACTAAATTTTGGAAAGGTTTCTTTCCCTCACTTTGGCCCTTGACTTCTCTTTTCCTAGAGCACTTACTTTAAACTTGTCATTGTAAATTGTTTTTTTCTGTCCTTTCGAGTTATAAATCTTCTCCCAACCTCTTGTCAGTTTTATAACCCAGATTGTCTTTATCTAGGACTTTGGGAGTTATACTTTTGAGATGTAATCACTAAGAAAGATAATGTCTCTATCTCAGAGTCTCTATTTGAGGGAAGGAGTTTAACTTCAATAAGCATGATTAACAAGCACAGATGGCCTAGTCACACTGATCAACTCCCCCCCCAACATCTTCTAGTTCTCTCTAGCTCATCTCAGCTCTTAAAAATCCCCCATCTTGTATTTCAATACAAGTTAAGTTCAATACCCCTCCCTCACTTTTGCAATAGTCTTGAATTAAGTATCCGTTGACTATTTAATATCATCTGGTACAATTTTTCTTTCACAATCTCAAGTGGTTTCATGTGTCGGCACATTAAGTAATTCAGCAGTGAAGAAGACAGACGTTGTACGTGCTGTCATAGCACCTACAATCTAGTGGGAGACTGAGACATGCAAAGCAGCATGTAAAGTAGGATGTGATTAATACCATGACTGCAAAAAGAGAATGGGGCCCCTAACAAAAGTGGACCAAATGATGAAAAGAATTCTTTATATCTATCACTTCACAGGCGATGAGGTATCCAGGCAAATTTGAACAGAAACAATGCTCCAGCAAGAGGGCTCAACACATATGAAAGCCCAGAGGCAAAACAAGCAGTCCCATTGACAGAAAACTAAGAACTGGGGTGCCTGGGTGGCTCAGTTAAGAGTCTGATTTGAGGGTGCCTGGGTGGCTCAGTCGATTAAGTGTCTGGCTTCAGCTCTGGTCTTGATCTCATGTTCATGGGTTTGAGCCCTGCATCAGGTTCTATGCTGACAGCTAGCTCAGAGCCTGGAGCCTGTCTTCAGATTCTGCGTCTCCCTCTCTTTCTGACTCTCCCCTTCTCTCTCTCTCTCTCTCTCTCTCTCTCATAAAATAAATAAATAAGTAAATAAATAAGTAAATCATTATAAAAAAGAGTCTGAGTTTGGTTCAGTTCATGATCTCACTGTTCGTGGTTTTGAGCCCCATGTTGGGCTTTGCGCTGGCGGTTCAGAGAGAGCCTGCTCGGGATTCTGTGTCTCCTCTTCTCTCTGCCCCTCCCCTACTTGTGCTCTCTTTCTCACAAAGTGAATAAATAAACTTAAAAATATTTTTTATAAAGTACAGTAAGAACAGAATGGCTAGATTGTTTCTTGTGATGTAGGGGACTGTCAGGAAATGAATCTGAGATGTAACAAGAGAAAGACAGAAGGCATTTATGGACTCATACAGTTGCTTGTTTCTCTTTTAATCAACATATTAGGGGAGGCAATATAATTTAAGGTTCAATGTCAAGATCTCTAGTATCAGACAACTAGGCTTTGAAAGCTGACTCTCTCACAAGTTGTATATTAGGCAAATAGTCTAACCTCTTTAGTCTCGGTTTCTCCATTGCATAAAGGGAGAATAAAAATACCTCATGAGATGTTGTCAGGATTAAAAGGGAAATCCCACATAAAATGATCAGCACAAGTCTTGGTACATAGAAAATGATCGACGATGATGGTCATGACGACAGTGATAGAAAGCAATCTATGATGACACTGATCATGAACCACGCACCGTATACCAGGCCATAAGGGCCGTTGTCAAAAGTCTGTAGAAAAGAGAAACTACCGAGGCATTTTAAACATGGAGAAATATTATTCAGTTTACACTTTTGAAAGAACATTTTGATTATAATTAAATGAATGTTTTGAAAATTACGAAGTGAATGTTATAATCCAAGCCTGTAGAATAGATTGTAGTAGTTAAAACTGTGAGTAAATATTTTTAGATATATCAATTAAATGTCAATGTGTTAAGAGTGATAGATTTTTTTTTAAAAAGAATGTCCTAATAATAGGGTAAACACACCTGTGTTTATTAACTGTTGTTTGGTTATAATTATCAAGGGCACAGCCTTTCACTCATGAAACTGTCCTGTGTTTAGTTGATAAACTATATAGTAGATGTCTTTGTGAACATCAATTAGTGTATTCTGCAATGGGAGCTTGGTTTAAATAAGCAAATCAGTTGAATGGAGGCCATCTCCAATGTATAATACATCAGTAATCACAAGAGAAAGAACTACTCTTTATTTTTGTCACATTTATTTGTCAGACAGTGCTTTATGCCATTACATATATTACCTCATTTAGTCCTAACAATCCTATGGTTGTTATTGTTATTCCCACGTGAGAAAATTAGGGCATAGAGAAGTAATCCGTTCAACTTGCACAGCATGTGGAAGAGCATAGATTCAAACCAGACAGTCTGAATCCAGAGTTTGTGCTCTGAAGCCCAATATGAAAAGTGCTCTCCTAGAGTAGTTTTTAGAGTGTCTGAAGCTCAGAGAGGGTTATTATAAGCTAAGAGGATACTAAAGAATCAAACAAACAATGCCAGGGCACTGGGAGAAGAAACTATCTCAACAAGGTAGAAAACACAAAAAAAAGATAAAATAAAAGTAGTTTTAAAAGGAAAAAGATATTTTAGGTAGCTTTTAAAGAATGAATAGGACATCTGTCTCCTTGAAAACCAACCTATCTACTTTAAAGAAGAATTTGTAATGGCACATATCATTTCCCTTCCCAAGTAGATCTAATCATTCCATCTTTTCAATGCCCTTGTATTTACTAAACATATACACAACTATGTTTATTCATCCAAATTAAACCTGTAATCAGCAACATTCTGACAGATTTTTATTATACTTAAATGAAAATTTAAAATTCAAACTCCTTGCCATTGTCTCTCTGATTATATTATTTCCTATGGTGCACACATGCACACGCATACACGCACACACATAAACACACACTCACATATATAACACATATCAATATCCAAGAACCTCCTGCCACAATAATCTTTCTCTTTCTCAAAAACACCAGGAATCTGCTATTTTGCTAGAATAATCTTCACCTAAATCTTACATTGTCAGATCTATCTCATATATTTCTTTTTCTACTTCTTACTCCATTTTATGTCATCTTTATTTAAGACATCCATGGTATTGTTTTTGTCAAAAATATTTATTCTTTGCTAAAGATACTTTTCTTTGTGTTGTTAGAAATCTACCTACCGTCCCACTCCCAGCATATTCCAGCATATTCCAGCATATTCCAGCATATTCCCAACATCCTTTAATAATTCCAGGTAGTAAAAAGTCTGTCTCCCTTCTAGCAAGTGTCACAGTTACCATATTTCATGTATTTCTGTGATTATTGACAAAATTATTAGTAGCTATTATTCCCACAAGGACAGAGGCCCTGTTAGCTTTTGCATTGTAATATACCCTGAGGGTGATCAGAATACGCCCCTCCAACACAGGCCTTTTCCATATGGGTTAGTTAAGCTGAAGGTAACTGAGAATCAACAGCTGCAGGAAGAAACCTTCGCAGAGTTCCCCATACGTGATTAAAAGCAGAAGCTTCAGAGAAGTGATTGTTGGGCTGCCAACAATCCATTCTCTGGCAATTATTATAGCCATAAAGAAGGTGGAGAGTCAGCACCAAGATGAGTCTTCACACACATAAAAAACAAAAAAATGATAGCAACAAAACTCTTACTAAAATAGCCCTTATTTTCATTAGTTTCCCCATAGTGTTTACCTTCTCCCAATATATCCCTCTTAGAAACCCAACCCCCCTTTCCTTGTCTCGTCTATGGAGCATGCTTGGTATTCTCTCTCTCCCTATCTCTGTGCCCCTCCCCTTTCTCTCACTCTCTCTCTCACAAAAATAAATAAAATAAAATAAAATAAAATAAAATTTTTGGTACTTAGAATATAAATATAAATAATAAGAATAATACTCT
>NC_043709.1:31869546-31872972 GCF_006229205.1 Suricata suricatta | reverse complement strand
TAAAATTCATGAAGGGAGTAGATCTTACATGTTCTTATCACAAAAAGAAAAAGTATGTGAGTTGTGGATTTGTTAAGTAGCTTGATTGTGGCAATCATTTCACAATGCATCCATATAACAAAACATCACACTGTGGATCTTAAATATACTTTAGTTTTATTTATCAATTAAACCAAACTGGGGGATAAAAACAAATTTTATGTGTGACATTTTTATTTTTAAAAATGAGTATATTGCATTGTTTTGAATGTATTAGGTGGGTATTATATTGATATGTCTGAAATAATTTGTGTTAAAATTTTCAAATGACAAAATGAATACCTGAGACTGTAATGCATGAAAATAGAATCTTTGTTTAATGATTTTATTAAGATTCTCCTTAGGAATTTTTATAGGACATACCTGAGCTTTAAGAAGTCTATGTCCCTATAAACAATTGTCCCAATAGCGACAAACTAGGTAGAAGCAAGCTGTAATTGGCTGGCTAAAGAAGGCGCATAATTAATGCAGTGGGGTTCTCTTGGGAAATCTTACGTTTGGTCCTCAAGATACCATCCCACCATTGTCCCCACACAGACACACACACTGGGCGAAAGAGAACTGTATTGCTGGCTATGTAATGCTTACAAGACATAACTTTTCCTCAACTTAGTCTTTTGTATTCTAGGAATTTTCAAACACCTCTGTAAGTCTCCATTGGATCTATATCAGATACAATCAATTGAAATCTGGCTGATACTTCTACTAAAGTACCGAGAAGAAACAGTAGGGAAATAGACTATAATTTTGTTTAGCTGTATTGCTTAACAATGTTTGACATGCTGTCTCTCTCTCTCTAAAATAAATAAAAACAGAAAAAAAATTGAAATAAAAGGGCCGCCTGGGTGGCTCAGTCGGTTAAGCGCCTGACTTTGGTTCAGATCATTATCTCATGGTTCGTGGGTTCGAGCCTTGCATTGGGCTCTGTGCTGACAGTTAGCTCAGAGCCTGAAGCCTGCTTCAGATTCTATATCTCCCTCTCTTTCTCTGACCCTCCCCTGTTCATGCTCTCTCTCTAAAATAAATAAAAACTGTAAAAAAAAATTTAAAAAACAATGTTTGACAAAAAATTTTAAAATGCTATTTTTCAGAGTCAGGTTTTTGTTTTTGTTTTTTGTTTTAGTTTTTTTGTTTCATTTTGTTTTGTTTTTGTTTTGCATGGGTAAGCTTTTCTTCTTTAGAATAGCAAAACTGTCATGAAATAAAAAAAAGTAGTCTGTTTAGTCCTTAAAACACTTATGTAATCAATTAGAAAACTCTCTTTTGACAGAAGAATCCATAAAATTAGTTTGAAAGTAATAACACAGATATACTTTCATTTTGAATTATATTCACTCCTGATTCTTTGGAAAGATATCTTCCTCTCTGCTTATTAAGAACACCTATATTTTTCTTAAGTGGTTATTTTCTTGACTTTCCTATTCCATTTATTGAGGTGTAAAGTATGTCTTTGAAATTCCACTATCAGGCTATGTTTGAGAGGGAAGAGAGGGATAAGTCGGAGAATCTGTAATTTTCATTTCATTCTGACAGATAATTTGGTTTTCAGCTTAGAACAAGTAACAGGAATTTTAGCAAAGAGGCAGAATGAAGAAATGGTAGGGCTGCCAAACTCACTCTCGATCATGTCATCACTGTATGGATTCATTGTCTGGTGTGAAAATAACAGCCAAACAGCAAGCATTGACTCCTACATAAGCACGCAGACACATAATAGCATATATTCAAAAGCCAAAGAATGCTTTTCTGTTGCCATAGCTTAACTTCAGTGGATTTTAACATCAAGGATTGACTTAATGAAGCTTCTTAAAAGTTGAGAAGAGAGGAGTCATGGACTGGAGGTAGATAAGACGTTGAAATCTCATCAGGTTGGTGACACAGGTATACTTGAATGTGGACAGAGTTTAAGAGGTGGCCTCACATCTTCGCAGGTATATCTTGGGTGCGCTTGAAATTTGTTCCTGCGCTTCCCATAATACACTTCACAGTTGTTGATATTCCAGACCGTGAATCCAGATTTAATCCTAGGCTTCTTTTGCTTAGCATTTTAGGGAAGTAAATTTAAAGAAAAACATGCAATAAAAATTTGCCGAGATTTATTTCCTAAAGGTTTAGTAAAAAGGTTATGAGGCAAAATGCTCAAAATATTAAAAATGAATACATTTCATAAGAGAGAAGAAAAACTGTTTTTATTTTTTGTCAGAGTCAGGGTTTTGTTTTGGTTTTGTTTTTTTTTTTGTTTGTTTCTATTTGTTTTGTTTTTGTTTTGATGGATATTACCTTGCTAATAGATCACTATATTTGTGTAAGATGGTGATAGAATTATCTAAATATGTTTCTATTTCAGTTCTGAAGGGGTTTCCAATAACACATAAGCTGAAGCTATAGGTCAGTGTATAAAGTAATCTCTTTTTATGGGGCCCACCATTTTTCAGTTTTGTTTTTGTTTTTGCCCTCTTCCCTTCCTATTTTTTACTTCCTGAAGTCTATGAAGGCTGAATCTGAAGTAGCAATATTTCAAACACCTTGAAGGTAGAAACCACTGGCTAGGAGTGGAAAATCAGGAAGGCTGGGTCTTTGATGACCACAAAGCTGTCAAAATGGCCCTGGACTTCCTATCTCCATCTCATTTGAGCATTTTATTTATTTATTATTTATTTGTTTGTTTACTTTTATTTGTTATTGGTATTATTTTGTGTTGTGTACATTTGGACCTTCTCTAGCTTCTATAAATAATCACAAGAAGGACAACATACCACACGGTACACTCTGAAACAACCTTTCTTTGGTAATTTCACCTGATAGTTTTCCTTGGCTGTCTCTTGTAAATCAGTCACTCCAAGTGGATGTTTCCTGCCAAGTCACACATCATGTATTCATCAAATATTTATTGAGTCTGGCATTGGTTTAGGTGCTGTGTATAGCAGGAGAAGAACAAACTTTTCCCCTATCTTCATGAATCAAATTGACAAAAGACAGATTGACATGAAAAAAAAGGCATATGTTTCTTTATTTTAATTTTACATTCATGGAGTCTCCACAGAAAAGAAGTAAACCCTCCAAGAAGTGGTTAGATTTAGAAGTTTATATAATAAATAAACAGGGCAACAAATCATAGACAATATAATACCCACCTAATACATTCAAAACAATGCAATATACTCATTTTTTAAAATAATGTCACACATAAAATTTGTTTTTATCCCCCAGTTTGGTTTAATTGATAAATAAAACTAAAGTATATTTAAGATCCACAGTGTGATGTTTTGTTATATGGATGCATTGTGAAATGATTGCCACAATCAAGCTACTTAACAAATCCACAACTCACATACTTTTTCTTTTTGTGATAAGAACATGTAAGATCTACTCCCTTCATGAATTTTA
>NC_043709.1:31861022-31869446 GCF_006229205.1 Suricata suricatta | reverse complement strand
CATGCAATATTTGTCTTTCTGTGCCTAGTCTATTTCACTTAGCATGATGTCCTCGAGGTTCATCCGTTATCACAAGTAACAGAATATCCTCCTTTCTAAGGCTAAATGATATTCCATTGTAAATAATGTTCCATTCCATTCTGTGTGTGTGTATGTGTGCACATTACATTGTGTTGATCCTTCCTTTGTCAGTAAACACTTAGGTTGTTTCCATGTACTAGCTATTGTGAGTAATGCTGCTATAAATGTGAAAGAACGGATATATGAGATAGTAGTTTTGTATCTTTTGGATATATACTCAGAAGCAGTATTTTCTATTTGGTAGCTCTATTTTTAATTTCTTAAGGAACTTCCATACTGTTTTTGATAATGGCTATACCAATTTACATGGCCACCAACAGTGCACAAAGTTTCTCTTTTTCTCCTCATCGTGCCAACACTTGTTACCTTTTAACTTTTTAAGCAAAATTCAAGTGTAATAAAATACAGTTTTATCAGTTTCATGTACAATATAATGATTAGTAATTCTATACATTACTCTGTGCTAATCATGATAAGTATACTCTTAATCCCCATGACCTATTTCACCCATTCATCCCCACCCACTTCCCCTCGGCAACCACAGTTTGATTTCTATATTTAAGAGTGTGTTTTTTGTTTGTCCATTTGTCTCTTTCTTCTTTGTTTGTTTCCTATATATCACGTATGAATGAAATGCTATGGTATTTGCCTTTCTCTGACTGACTTATTTTACTTAGCATAATACCATCTACATCCATCTATGTTGTTGCAAATGGCAACATTTCATTTATTATGGCTAAATAATATTCTAATATATATATGTATATATACATGCAGAGACCCCCCACACACATCTTTTTTCCCCATTCATCTATAGATAGATACTTGGGCTGTTTCCATATCTTGGCTGTGGTAAATAAGTCTGGAATAAACATAGGGGTGCATATATCTCTTCAAATTGGTGTTTTTGTTTGCTTTGGGTAAATACCGCATTGTGTAATTACTGAATTGTATGATAATTATATTTTTAATTTTGGGGGAACCTCTATCATATGGGAGAAGATATTTACAAATGATATATCAGATAGGAGGTTAATATCCAAATATATAAAGAACTTACATAACTCAATACCAAAAAAAAACCCCAAATAATTCAATTAAAAAATGGGCAGAGGACATGAATAGATATTTTCCCTCAGAAAAAGACATACAGATGGCAAACACATGCAAAGATACTAATAACTAGTCATTAGAAAAGTGCAAGTCAAAGCAACAATGAGATGTCATTTCACACTTGTTAGAATGATTAAAATTAAAAATACAAGAAATAACAAGTGAGGGTGAGGATGTGGAGAAAAAGGAACCCACATGCACTATTAGTGGGAATGCAAGCTAGTCATTAATGTTTTGAAAGTAGCCATCTAATCAGGTTTGGTATGGTATTTCTTTGTGGTTTTGGTTTTAATTTCCCTAGTGATTAGCAGTACTGAGCATTGTTTCATATACTCATTGGCCATTTTTATATCCTCTTCGAAAAAAATTCAAATTTTTATTTTTTCTTAATGTAGGCATCTATCAATATAAACTTTTCTCTCAGAATTGCTGTTGTTGTATCTATAAATTTTGGTATGTTTTGTTTGCATTATATATATATGTGTGCATATATATATATATGTCCTTATTTTCTTTTCCATTTCTTCTTTGACTCATTAGTTGTTCAGGAGTCTTTTGTTTAATTTCTACATATTTGTGAAATTTCCATTTATCTGTTACTGATTTCTAGTTTCATACTGCTGTGATCTGAAAAGGTACTTGATATGTATTCAGTCTTCTAAAATTTGTTAATATCTGTTTTGTGGCCTAGCATATATTCTCTCCTGGAAAACACTCCCTGTGTGCTTGAGAAGATTGTGTTGATTGACATGTTCTGTATATATCTCTTAGGTCCATTTAGTATAAAAGGTTGTTCATGTCCTCTGTTTGATTTTCTGTCTGGATGACCCTTCCTTTGTTAAAAGTAGTAGTGAATATTGAAATTCCTACTATTATTGTATTGCTTCTATTTCTCTCTTCTATTCTGCTGATGTTTGCCTTACATATTTAGGTGTTGTAATGTAGTGTGCATGTATGTTTACAACCATTCTATCCACTTGATGAATTGATGACCTCATCATTATATACCGATCTGCTTTGTCTTTGGTGACAGTTTTGACTTAAAGTTTATTTTGTCAGATATAGGTATAATCATCCCTGCTCTTTACTGGTTATCATTTACATGGAATATCCTTTTCTATCCCTTCACTTGCTCCGTATATATGTACTTAATTCTAAAGTGAGTCTCTTGTGGGGCAATCACAGTAGAAAACAGTTTAGAGGTTCCTCAAAAAGTTAGAAATAGAAATACCATATGATCCAGCAATTCCACTACTGGATAGTTACGCAAAGAAAACAAAAAAAAATTTCAAAAAGATATATATAAACCCCAATGTTTATAGCAACATCATCTATAATAGTCTAATTTTGGAAATAGCCCAAGTGTCCATTCACTGATGAATGGATAAAGAATATGTGGTGTATATGTGTATACATAATGTATAATAAACTAGTATTACACACACACACACACACACACCCATGCACACACACACACAATGTAATACTACTAAGCCATAAAAAAGAGTGAAACCTTGTCTTTTGCAATGACATGAAAAAAGCTGAGTATTATGCCAAGTAAAATAAGTCAGTCAGAGAAAGATTTAATATGATACCATGTGATTTCACTTATATGTGGAATTTAAGAAATAAAACAAATGAGCAAAGGGAAATAAAAGAGAGTGAGCGAAAAACCAAGAAACAAACTCTTAAGTATAGAAAACAAACTGACGGTTGCCAGGTGGATAGGGGAATGAGTTAAATAGGTGATGGGAATTAAGGAGTGCATTAGTTGTGATGAACACTGAGTGTTGTATGGAAGTCTTTAATCACTATTTGTATCCCTGAAACTAGTATTACACTGTACACTAACTGGAATTTAAATAAAAACCTAAAAAAATAAAATAAAAAGACATATGCACTCCTATGTTTATTGCAGTATTATTTACAATGGTCAAGATTGAATCAACCTCAGTGTCCATCAATAGATAAATAAATAAGAAGATGAGAGGTGTGTGTGTGTGTGTGTGTGTGTGTACACATATATGTATATACATATACATACTATGGAATATTACTCAGCCATAAAAAGGAATGTGATCTTGCCATGTGGTAACTTGGGTAGATCTAAAGAGTATTATGCTGAGTGAAATAAATCTGAAAGAAAAAGACAAATACCATATGATTCCACTTACATGTGGAATCTAAAAACAAAATAAACAACAACAAAAAAAATAGGGAAGAACTAATGGCTGTCAGAGAGGAGAAAAGTAGGAGATAGGCAAAATGGGTGAAAGGGAGAGGGAAGAAGGAACATGTTTCTAGTTATGGAAAGAATAAGTTATGGAGATGAAAGGGCCAGCATAAAGAACATAGTTAATAGTATTATAATAGCATTGTATAGTGATAGATAGTCATTATACTTGTGATTATTGCATAAGGTATAGAGTTGTCAAATAACTATGCTGTAGACCTGATACTAATTCAATATTGTGAGTCAACTATACTTCTATTTAAGAAATAAAAAATTAAAATTAAAATTAAAAAAAAGTAAAAATAAAGTGAGTCTCTTGTAGCATATACTTGAATTTTGTTTTCTAATAAGCCAGTTTGTGTCTTTTTTTTTGAAGAATTTAATCCATTTACATTTAATTATTGATAAGGATTTATTGTTGTCATTTGCTAGTTGTTTTATGACTATTTTGTGGTTACTTTGTTCCTTTCATTCTCTCTTTCCTCCCTTGTGATATGATAATTTTATTAGAGGTATCTTTGATTTCTCCATCTTTTGTTTACCATAGATTTTTTTTCCTCTGTGGTTGCCATGAAGCTTACTTAAAACATCTTAGTTTATATTAAGCTGATAAAAACTTAACTTTGACTACATGTAAAAATTCTACACTTTATCTTCTCCCACATACTATGCCATTGATGTTAAAATCTACATCTTTTATATAATGTGAATTTGATAATTACAGCTATAATTATTTTTAATACTTTTGTCTTTTAGCTTCATACTTGATTTGAAGGTGGATTACATATTACCATTATATTAGAGTTTTCTAAATTTTATCTTTAAAGTGAGTTTTATATTTCCATATATTTATTTATTAATTATTTTTAATGTTTATTTTTGAGAGAAAGACAGAGACAGAGCATGAGTAGGGGGAGGGCAGAAAGAGATAGAGGGGGACACAGAATCCACCGCAGGCTCCAGGCTTCAAGCTGTCAGGACAGAGCCCAATGTGGTGCTTGAACTCATAAGCTGTGAGATCATGACCTGAGCCAAAAGCAGACACTCAACTGACTGAGCCACCCAGGTGCCCAATACTTCCATTTATTGAATGTTTATGCTATATCATCCTTTCATTTCAACTTGAAGAACTCCTTTTAGGATTTATTGTGATGTAGGTCTAGTGGTAATACATTTCCTAAGCTTTTGTTTCATTTCTAAAGGGCAGCTTTGCTGCATATGCTGTACTTGGTTGACAGTGTGGGCCTTGAACTCAATTCCTTGGGGTCCAGCTTGGCACTGAGTCAGGCCTAATACCTTAGCCTGCTGTCCACTCAGCCTTGTTCTGAGTCCTTGATGGCCAGACTGGCAATGAGCCACTGGGTTGGACCTAGATCATGGGTCCAATAGAACCTGATTTAATTTAAACTAATTATTTTCTAAGTTGGCTACATAGCTTGGATATTTTTCACTTATATGAAAGTTTCATTATTTCTTGTAGTTCTATATTTTTCTTACTTGGATCTGACACTGCTTTTGCTAGATTATATATTTAAGTAATTTCCTCAGAAAAGGCTATATTGACCAGGGAATGTTTGCATTTTTATGACCTAAAGCTATACTCATGTGGCCCTGGCACTTGAATAGCTTGTCTGTTAATAGAATTTCAGCGTTCTGAAGGTCTTGCATCACTGTCTGTACCAGGGTTACGGTTGTCTGTGTGATTCTAATTCTTTAGTAGATGGCATTTTTTTGTTTGTTTTTTTCTCCTTGAAAATGTCTGGATTTTCTATTGATTCTTAGGATGCAGAGATCACAGTGATGTTTTTTAATATAGGTCTTATATCATTTTTTTCTTCTTCCTATTTGGCAACTTGTAAAAACGTTGGTATAACTGTCTCTATTCAACTCAGGAAAATTAAAATTGGACTCCATTAATAAATTTTCTTTTAAATAATAACGATCAACTCCTTGAATTTTTGTATTGTATAAGTTTTGTTATCATATTGCTCATTTAAAGAAGGCGAACTAAATGAAGTATTTGTTAAAATTATTAGATTAGAACCCAACAGCAATTTCTTCCAACTAACTGTATTATTACTTGCATCTATTTCCATTATATACTATATATATGTGGTCAACATGCCCTCAGAATCCTATGGCAAATTAACACACAAGATCTGGGTCATATCTTCATACATAACTGTCAGATATTGTGTAGGGAAAATTGAAAAGACTCTACCTGATTTTATCTTCATGAAGAAATTCACTTTACCCTTTGGTGAGACTTTAAAGTAGGGAAGATCATCTTAATTCAATAAGGGGCTCAGGTAATTTGATACAGGGTTTCAGTCTTTGCAAGTTTTACTATATCTGATTTGTACTCAACTCTCACTTTTTAATACATTTTTATAATGTAGTGAAATATTTGATATGTAATATTCATATGGCTATGGTGGAATTTGCATAATCATACATTTCTGGTGGTAATATAAATTGACATCATCTCTCTTTACAGAGTCTGATATTATTTTGTTTACCTTTGTTATTTATTTCCATCTTTCTTTGCTTTTATTTCTATTGGCGACCATCTGGACTTGTTTATAGAAGGTCTTTTTTAATAAGATCTTTTGTTTTGTTGAATATTCATTCATACTACAAAGAATTTGGGGGCAAGGAGATCTCTTCTCAAAACCACAAATCCTTTGATTTTATGACTATACTTTTTGGACTTGTTTTTCTAAGCTCTTACTCTGTCACAAAAAATAAAAACATGGATGCTTCTGGAGGAAAACATTTGGTTGGTTTTGGGTAATCATCTTAATATGTATGGTTAGTGAAATATTCACAGTTAAGGTGATTTCTAAACCCCTTCTCTAAGATACAGCAGTAAATGGCATTTATTTCAAATACAATACATTCGGTCATAAGCAGATCTCTTGTCTGGAAGTGGTGGAGGAGGGAAAAGGGTGGGAAGGAAGGGCTCTTCTAGATGCTGGAAGTTGTTTAGTTGCAAACCTAAGCCAAATTTGCTCATAGTCTTCTCTTTCCCTTGTTCGTGTAGTATAAGATGTTTTAAGTAACCGTATTTAATAATGCCTTTACTCTTCTCATTTGTCAGTTTCTAACTTATCTAAATAACCATAAGGGATGACTATGATATGTATGTATTTAATAAAAAAACTTCTGTGATGCAGAAATGATATACAGAATAATTAAGAACAATAAAATCTTGCCTAAAGTAGAATCAAAGTAGAGGAGAGATTGTTGAATACATTTCTGAATGATTACAAAATAAGTGAAAATTTAAAATTAAAATGAAATAACACATAATCCTATCATCCTAACATAATTATTGCCAGTAAGATAATTTAGAAAAGTAGTTTAGAAAAATTATCAGGAACTATAAATATGCATATATTTGTACTCACTAATTTCATTTCTGGTAATTAATTCTGAAGAAATAAATCACAAGAAAATGCAGCTTTGTGCACTGAGATGTTCATTTTAACATTAACTTAAAAAAAACACATATTTTTTTTTGAGAGAGAGAGAGAGAGAGAGAGAGAGAGAGAGCATGTATGGGTAGGGGCAGTGGGACCCAGAGATCCTCAAGCAGACTCTATGCTCAACACAGAGTCTGACATGGGCTCAATCCCATGACCCTGGGATCTTGACCTGAACTTAAATCAAGAGTCAGAAGCTCAACCAATTGAGCCACCCAGGAGCCCCAGTGACTAATGTTTTAAACAACCTAAATAATTGACTATTGTAAAATTATTGCACACCAACTTAATCAGTCCTTAGGTTTGAAGTTTTGATGACATTAGAAATCCATTTAATGTAATATATAAAAATTATGTCAAGACCATTACAGTAAAAAGGGAAGTTATTAATTTATATGGTCAAAAAATAAAAGGGACCTAACACAATATATATTAGGAATGAATAAAATTAAAGCCCTGGGCAGGATACATAAACAAATAACTTCATCATCTGAAAAAATAAATAATAGCAAGCAGAATAAGATCCTGGAAATGATAACTCAAAGAAGAGCCTCTATAAAGGTGAGTTTTTTGTTTTATTCTTTCTCCCATCTCCTGCCTAGACAATAGAACAACCTGAATCCTAAGACTCTGTAGCAGGTGTAGACAATAAAAACTCAAGGAAAATCTCTTTCTAGCACAGAAAACTAGGAAGGAGGGCACCACGGGATGGAGAACACAGGAGAAAATTCTCATATTTTAGATACTCTCTTTTTATGCTCTTAGAACTGACCCAAGTCAAGTCCCAGTCATGAAGCTATATTCATGTGGCATCAGTGGACTTGCAGGCACCTAAAAGTCTCAGAAAAAAAAAATTGCTCTTTTAACAGAGAAACAGGAAAGAGATGCTTGTTGTATGAAAATTATAGGAGGAGTTCCTTTTTTTTCTCTCCTTTTCCCTCTCGCTATTTTGCCCCAAGTTGAATCCAGTTACGTAAGTTATAAAATTAATGATACTAATACCTTGACATAGTAATCAGAATGTCAAAACTGAGGTACTTGGAGAGTATGGGGTCATCATGAAGAGAATGAAGCTGTAGGAAGCAATTTTTCAATTTATACATGAACTCTGTGACTCTCTCTACATTGTCTGTGTATGAAACTGGCCTGAGTGAACACATTAAAAGCTTTGAAGACTTATCACATAAAGCAAATAGCTTTCTAGGTGACAAATTAGCACTTGGTTGGTTGATATATTGGGTGGACCAGAATATAACAGCTAAGGCTTTGCCAACTATAATGATACTGGAGCTGTACCGAAATAAAAGTTGGGTCATAGCATGAAGGCTGAATTTAACCAGGCTGATTTGCAAGCTTAAACAAACAAAACAACAAAACACAAATTTCCAGAGGATTTTAATATGATCCAGAGTTTCATAATGTTTAACAATTTAATATTTAATAATTTAATCAGATTTAATATACATATTCTTTCATAATATCTAAAATATCTGGAATATAATCATTGATTGA
>NC_043709.1:31764763-31860922 GCF_006229205.1 Suricata suricatta | reverse complement strand
ACTATTCTTTTGTATTTCCTAATTCTGTTTTAGAAAACAGGATTGGTATACATAATGCACAAATGACTGCTTTATTAGAAAGCAGTAGAATTGGGGCATCGACAAGAAACTTAATTTCCTGTTCATTCAGACATGATTATTGAGTGCCAACTTGTAACATTTACTGAGCTAGGAATGAGATACACTTCACAGTCAAAAGTGAGGAGGTAATGACACAGTGTACTAGATGGCAGAATAAAGAAAGCCACATTATGGGGAGGAAAGGCAGAATGTCTCATTTACACAGAGAGTGACAGGGAAGTCTTCCACGAGGGGATGATACTTGCACTGAAACTTGACAGATAAATAGAAATTTTCAGCTTGAGGAAGCACCATGTATAAAATATCAAGGAATGAGTAAACATGATGTGTAAGAAAAGTGCAAGCATTTTGGTATAATTGAACCATATGCTGTTTGTGAAAACTTGGCTGGTGATGACTCTCAATGAGTTTCCAGATGTAAGCAGTTACCAGATCTTGAATGACTCTGTTTCTTTATAAGGGAGTTGAATATCCTTTGGAAAGTAATGGAGAAGTATAAATGGGTACTAATAAAGGAAATAACCTAACTAGAGTTACAGACTTGAAAGACAACTGTGGGAGCAGCATGGAATACTGAGGGCAAAATATCTGTGAACAACTCATCACTCAATAAAGTAGCTCTACTCTTCCTTGGTATTTGTTTTTGTTTTGTTTTGTTTTTATTTGTTTTGTGTGTGGGATTTTTTTTCCCCTATCTAATCTCCCAAATTTCTCTGAGTTGATATGCATGCCTAATTCTCCAGGTATATTTATTTCAATATCATTAACAATGTCATATGATATGCATTGTGCTAAGTCCTAGAAATACTAAGATAAACAGGGCTCCTGACTTCTCAAAGTTTACTGCTTTATTGGGGGACAGCAGAGTCACTTTCAGTAGCACACCAAAATGATTTCACAAAAGTATACCAATGATACATGTGCACACACACACACACACACACACACACAATTGACTCTTGAACATTGTGGGGTTAAGGAACTTTTGACTCCCCAAAAACCTAACTACTGAGAGCCTACTGTTGACCAGAAAGCTAACCAATTGCAAAGAGTTAATTAATACATATTTTGTATATGTATGATGTAGTATATTCATACAATAAAGTAAGCTAGAGAAAGTAAAATGTTAATAAGAAAATCATAAGGAAGAGAAAATACATTTACCGGTCTGCACTGTGTCGATAGGATAAATATACATTTTTACAAGATGAATTATCTGTTAGTACCTACAGCAATATTGTCTTCTGTGATATAAAATACTATAGATGTTATATGTATTATGAACACTATACATCAAAGTGAAAAGATAACGTGAAAAAGAAATTCATACGTATTCACAAAATAAGTAAATTTTTTTCCAATATATTTGTTGAAAAAATCTGCATTTAAGAGGACCTGTGCCGTTCAAACTCGTGTAGTTCAAGAGTCAGCTGTATATGTATCTACAGATAGAGACAGAGAGAGGTTGGGCTCTTAGACCAGCTGACTTAGGAAATATTTCCTGCAGGAAATAAAATGTGCACTGAAACTTGTAAGATTAATAAAATTGCAAGAGATGCTTACTCTCCTTGGACTAGTATTAGTTATCACTCCAGGTAAAAATAACTAAATATTCCAAAGTCTTATGTCTTTTCTTCTTGCCCTTCACTCCCAATATTTCTAGATCTTATCAGTTACTTAGGATGTGCCGTCTGTAGGTGTTCATTGAGAGGGGAAAAAACTTTAACTCAGACATTTCCTTTAAATTCTGCTCTTCATTTCCTTCCCTTTCTTTCTAGTCCCTCACCATCTCTCACTTAAACTTTGGTGATTACCTCACTCCAGGACAATTATTCTTCCATACTGCTGCTAGAGGGATCTTTCCAAAAGATAAATTTGCTTTTAGGATTCCCTTGAGAAAAAAATTAAATAACACAGATAAAGAAAACAACAAAAGCATTTGATAGTCTTCTATCGCCTTCAGGAGAAGTCCAAAACTGCCAGATCACAGAGTTCCCCTCACTACCTGACAGTGATTCACCTCATTAGCTCTTCCACTGCCTCTCGCCTTATCTCAAATACTTTATTTATTTATTGTTTTGGCGTGTCTTTGTTTGTGAAGGTACTCTCTGTATCCCAAAGGCATAGACAGAACTCTGAGTTATAGCATGTTTCTTTTTGTACAAAATTACTTATATGCTTTTCACTTCTAGACTGAATATTTAAAGGTGGGGGATGCATTTTATTCATCTTTGAATCCTCAATACTTGGCACAGTTCCTGGTCCAATTCTTGTCATGTTGAAAGTATACAATACATTTGAAAGTAAATTAAATAAAGATAAATTAACCCTGAGTTGAGAACAAGACCTAGAAGTTAAATAATATAATAAATCATGAAAGAAATGTTATTTTTGAAAGCAGAGATATTAACAATGTTCCTGTAGGATACCTCTGCACTTCAATATTCAGCATTTGCCTTTAGGTCCTTCAAAGTTAATCAAGATTTTTAAAAAATCCATTAAATGATTTTTGGAAAACAAATTTAACAATATATACTGAGTAGAATAAAATTTTGTGTATAGTAACCATATTATTAGGCTTTTACAAAGTATCAATTTAATTCAATTCAGAGTACTGAATGTTTGCATAGCTAACCTTTTCTTTATTTGAATTCAGAATATATCAGTTCATGTGTTTTATTATTTTTAATATGACATCAAGACACTCCAGGGTACATTTTATTATTCCATTTATTCATGCCTAGGGTATATTATGAGCTACAAACCTAAAGGCTAAGTGCTTTAACCACCCAAATCATGTATTAGTGGATCAATAAAACATACCCTGGAGTATCCTAATCCTATAATGTGTCTCCTACTTCTTATTAAAGGGAAAAAAGCAATTAATCTTGAACAAAACTAATACTTTAAAATCATATCATTCTAGTGATACATATTTCATACAGGGTACAAATGAAAAACAATGGCACTTTCTTGTTAGAACATTGCTAGAGAAATGAGAAATTATGCAGTCCATTTATTGAAAGAATAAGAAGTATTTCTGTCCTAAAAGCTTCTATGGGTAGAAAGCCCTGGTAATTCCTTATATAGTGTCACTCCAAGACAAAGGATTTAGACAATGGAGTGCCTTATTTAATGAAATATATATGATAAACTGTGGCTTGTATCAACTGCAGTTTCTTATGATTGCTTTTTCCTCTGTCTGTGTTTAGTACAGTTTTTTTTTTTTTTGGTCACTAGGTTTAACACACTAACATATCAATCTGCATATTATAGATGCTCAACAAATAGGCAGTAACTGATGGAATAGTTATATGACTAAAGAACCTTGAATTCCATTTTAGAAGTTATTGAATTACAAATAAAATCAAATGTACTCATATAAGCACACAATATAATATGGATAGCTAATTACCATAATAAAACTCATAGAATGCAAGATAAGGCAATTATAATAATTGTGTGTGGGTGTGTCTAGACACACACATAAATAGAGGTGGAGAGACAGGGGCAGAAAAATTGCAGGGAGGAATGTAACCCTAAGGTGTTGAGATTGAGAGTTTATTTATTTTATCTGTTCTTTGACCTGTATTTTCAGATTTTTCTATAATTAATATATATATTTTTTGTTAAAAGAAACAGTAAAAACAATGCTGTTTTTAGATATGTACACTTTTTCCAATTTATTTCTTGAAGTCTATATTTATTTATTTTGAGAGAAAGACAGGGGAGGGGCAAAGAGAAAGAATTTTAAGCAGACTTGGTGTTTCAGGAGTCTAACCCATAAACCATGAAATCATGACCTGAGCTGAAATCAAGAGTCAGGTGCTTAACCGTCTGAGCCACCCAAGTGTCCCTGGGTATGTGCCTTCCTTCCCCAAGAAATCTACTGACTCCCAACATTCTACATTGCAATGGTAATAAATAATGCCTGCAGTTATGCTGTGACTCAAATACACGATTACTTAGAATGATACATGGTACCTACCAAACAGTTGATAAATATTTGCTGAATGAATGAGGAAATAAAAAATACTGCTTGATTTCAGCATTTTAGAGTTTCCCTACATATGACAAAGGGCTTCATTTGGCTTACAATAGGTACAAATTAATTTAAAATGTATTTTCAACCATAAGGATTTAAAGCTTGTTCAATTCTATTTCAACTTTCAATAATCTAATCTCTGATGTTGTATCTTTTCCTATTCTCCATTCTTCAATCCCGAACTCTGCTTTTGTCCTGACGTAGCATAAGGGATTTTTGTTAAATATATGCCTTTAACATCTCAAGGTAAATGCATAAACAATTGAGTGAATCGTTGCATGGAAAAAATTGTGGGGATTCATAGTGGGCATTGAGTAAGAGGGGGATAGGACAGTCAAATATTATTTCGAACCTTTGACTCAGTGACTTCTAAATTTGCTGGAGGTCTAGATATATTGAATGGAACAAAGACTAGAAATGGGTACACCTAGTACAATTATTTCTTACATGATTCATTTTTTTCCAATTTTGTGATAACACCGCCTAATGTGCTATAACACTGGAATATATTAAGTCTGTTCTGCTTAATAATTTTTGATCTACATCACAATGCACATTCTTCTGTAAAGTAGAAAACACTAAGAAACAGAGCTTCTATAGAGGTTTCACTGATATTGGAAATTACTATTGAAAAGAAATTAAACAGATTCACCTATTTTCTAGAATGCCTTTTTATCTAGCTTCCGTTTCTCTTAGTTAAAAATACTCGCCTTCTTAATAACGCTTAACAAAAAGAACAAACCTTCACTGTTTTGAGGCATTACTGCCTAAGCAATCATTCTATATACCTCAGAATATGCTAGCATGTCAGAGGTTATATCTGTATGGATACTGATACCGATAAAATCAGGTAGAATCAGGTAATAGCTCTGACGGTTTCATTCAAAGAAGGTAAGTTCCCTGACAGCATGGATTTTGTGTTTTAATCAGGGCTGTCTCTTCAACACCTGAAATAGTAAATGGATAAAAAATCATGGGAAGACTAAATCTAAACGTGATACTAGATACTGTGCTGGGCCAATTTTATGCATTATTTTATTTAATCTTCATGAGAACCAAATGAGGTAGGCCTTATTATTATTATTATTTTATGAAGAAACTTAAAGGAGATCAACAATCTTGCCCAAATTTACAAACATGTATGTGACAAAGCAAGAAATTATATCTAAATTGTGAAAATACTCTGCCTTTGAAAGAATAAGAATCACTTTCTATCCTTTATTCAACTTATATTGAAGTATAACAAATATCCACGTATTCTCATTGCCTTTTTGTATCAGCATAACTGATATGTGAGCCATTTAACCAGATGAACACAGAACTAGGCTTCCTATTTAATGTCCTGTGCTCCAGGTGAGATAGAACCTTAACCCTTAAATTTGCAGCTGCTGTTTCCTTTTCATATGGCGTATTCCCTGAAGCTTCTCATAATCTGCTCCGCTGCTTCCGTGTCCAGATATACACCTGTCAATGGCTCCATTCAGGAACCTTCCTCTCTTTTAAAAGGTGGATTTATAGAGTCAATTTCTACCAATTTCTGATCCATTTAATTTCTCCTAACCCCCTGTCTGTTATCTAACTATTCCCACACTACTCTTTTCCCATTCCTGGAAAAAAAAATATTTTGAAAACTGTACTTTACTATTTAAAATCCAGAGTCAGTGCTCAATAAACGCTTGCAGCAGAAATGGAACTGGCAGAGAGTTGTATAACTTAATTAGTTACTGGTGTGATGACATAAAACAACTAAAACAAGAATGAGATGTAATAATAAACAAAATAATACATATATTTCAGTTCATCTGGACTTCTTTCATACTAAAGTGCTTTCTTGAGAGTAGATTCTATTCCTTCCACCTCTTAAATTACACCTTTCAAATCCATCTACATATTCTTATCTCTTATTGCAAGCTCTGTTCATGTCACACCATAATTAATGCAATAGACTTCTAATTAGTTGCCTGTCTCAACCTCTCCTCTCCAATAGGATAGCAGACTGATTTTATTAAAAGAGAAGATTAGCCTGAAAGTCTCTTTCTTAAAGTCTTTCAATGACTTCTCATTGTCTGTATGACAAAATCTAATGGTTAATGCACAGCATGTGTGGCCTTTCATGGCTGGAGCTCTCACATCTCGCAAATCTCATCTCATACTGACGGCTAGGCTAGTCCACTCGAGCCACAGGACATCACTGAAACGCGCCACGAACTTGGTGTGACTGGGCTTGCTCCCCTACATGTTACTCTTCCTGCCTGTGCGCCATGTTCTCCCTACCAACACGGGTCCCACTCGGGTCCTTTCATTCACTTGGCTAATTCTTCCGCATGGTTGCCAATTAAATCCAGATGGCACCTCTTCATATGATCTTTCTGTATCTTCCAGCTGCGGCCTGGCTGTGCCCCTGTGTGTTCCCTCTCAGCCTTGCACTGACAACCTCAGTCTTATCCATCAATGTTATTTTGGAGAATCAAGTATGCACAGGTGCTGTGCCAGGTCTGAAGAGCGTAGGGGAGGCACTGGCAAACAAAACGGAGTCCAGCTAGGAGGAGTCCTGCACGGGCCTACTCTTTTCACTATACCGGAAGCTCCTGATGAATGGGGACCTGCTTTTCACCCCCATGTTCCTAGTCACTGGCTCCTAATCGATAGCACTCATTGATGGATGAGCTTCCCTGACCCTGTGTAGATAAGTCTCTTTTCGTTCTCAGGACTTCGCCATCTTCCTACAACATATTTGACTTTGAAAGATTACCACGGGTATGCATTGCAAAACAACTGTATGCACAGATTTTTGTCTCCTTGGCAATTAATTTTTTTTTTTTTTTGCTTACTTCTAAGTTTGTTCCATGGGGTGAGCAAAGGCAAAAAAAAAAAAAGATTAGAAATATTAAAGAAAATATTAAATGTTAAAATAATTTAATATTTTGGACTATTATTATCCATGGAAAAAGGATCACTAGAGGATAAAGCTGATAATGATTAAAATATTTCAGTGAATCTCAATAAAATCTACTAAAAATTTGAATGACATTGTATATCCAATAATAGAAATTGTGTCTTTTTCTCTTTGGTCTATTAACTACATAGCACAAATGCATTCATACAATGTTCAATTTAGCTATTGTGCTTGCATAGCTGACTAATAAAACATATCACTGTAAATAAGTTTCCTCTGAGAAGTTGAAGCTACCAAATTAGTAAAATGTTAAGCAAGTTGCCTGGGTATATTTTTTTCATTTTTATTCCTCATTTTATATAAATTGACTTAGATATTGATATAATTTTTTTAATTTTATATATCTAACATCTATATTTCAGGCACTGTAATGAGTTTCTCTCTCTTCTTACAGACTGCAAATACAAAATATAAATAGTTGTCTGAAATAATCCTTTTAACTCTTGGTGAATTTCCAAGTGATCTTGTGCCTATAGCAGTAAGAATTTTACTGCCTACTTACTGACTAGTCCTAATCGCCTCAGAGATAATGATTATGTGCCTTCTGACTTCAAAATTCACATAAGTTAACGGTTAGGGCATTCTCCTTTTTCTTCTTATTATTGCAATCCAAATGTGTATCCATATGGGCACACACACACACATTCACATATGTGTAACATCTACACTCTTATTATCCATTTAGAATTAAAAATATAATATTTATAAACATGTTGAGTTTTTTTAGTTCAAGAAATTGTGGAAACATCTATACTTAGATTATTTATTTATATGTCTATCAGATGCATTTACAATTATTTACTTTTTAAATTTTTTTAATGTTTATTCATTTTTGAGAGATAGAGACAGAGCATGAGAGGGAGAGGGTCAGAGAGAGAGGGAGACACAGAATCAGAAGCAGGCTCCAGACTCTGAGCTGTCAGCACAGAGCCTGATGTGGGGCTCGAACCCACAAACTGTGAGATCATGACCTGAGCCTAAGTCAGACACTTAACCAACTGAGCCACCTAGGCACCCCTCAATTATTTACTTTAGCAAATAAATCCAGGAGCTACACATAAAGAACTACTGAGGGAGGAAGCATAGTAAAAATCTATTTAATGAATGTTCAATGACATTATTTATAAATGTTGTCAATTGGTTATTTTATCTAGAATGTGCAATAAAAAGGGAAAATATTAAGTTAATGGATTCAATAACAAGCCCATTATTACTGGAGCTGTAGCATGACTTCTGCAGCCCTTAAGATTAGCTGAGCAACAGAAGGGGGAAAAAAGTAGATCATCCATTACATTGAGCAGTTAATGATATTTTATTGCATTATTTATCAAATACTATGGATGTTATTTGTGGCTGCAAGCTTGACCTTAGCTAATCATAATTTGATGAATGTGTATATCATAAAGGCAGTATGACAAAATGCCCTATTGTTTTATGAAGCAGGAACATGAACTAGTATTATGAAATTCAGTAAGAGTGTAGTTTCAAGATATTAATGTTCAGACACTTATGTGCAAGACAGAATAGATGCTTATAATTCAGACACGGCTGCTGAAATTTCTTTCTCCTTCAGTAATGTAAATATTCAAGCCATCTATCTTGAATGATTCCTGCAAAGCATTTTTATAAATGCACAAGGAAGACGGTAATGATAATATATTATTAAAATACTAGAATTCTCATTCAATCAGGAAGAAAAAAAATCAGAAGCTTTCACAAAGCTTTATGAGTTTGTATTTAATTAGATTTGAATATATATTTTGGAGAGAAAATATAAATGTGGTATAGAAAACAATACCTACTGTATAATTTTTAATTTTATCATCCTCCTAGGAAAAGAAATGCACTATGATTTCTAAGATGAGAACAATTACTTCATTTTGTATATATTTTCATAAAGATTTGGAATGAGAAGTTAGCTCATTAGGACTCTTTCTTTTCATATGAAAAGTAATATTGGTGGCAATAAAGCAATATTTTAAGGCAAGAAAATAATTTTTAAAGGAGTTCTTAGATATCAAATCATAAAAGTTACTTTACACATGGGCCACCTAGATTTATTAGAGAAAGGTAGAAATTAAATAAGTGACTCCCAATTAAGGGATCTTTCCATTAAACCACACTGCCTATCAGTGCAACCTAATGATTAATGAACTCCTTGGCTTTAATCCTAAATACAGATTTATTTTTTCCCTGCAGTATATGGAAAGAACATATAAGGTGAGCCTCTGTGAAGATACTTAGTTTAAGTATCAAATTATGTATCACAACTTGTTATGTCTAATGCTGAGGAGTTATTTTCTCCTAAAATACAACTGTCAAAATTTTATATAGTTTCCAAATGAATGTTTTATGTGATAAATTGAATTATTACTTGACAAATGTTCACTTTGTTCTTCTGTCTCCTTAGGTACAGTGTATTTCCCCATAAAGGTGACTTTGGGTATGGCCACTAGACTTGCTTTGGCTATAAGAAAAAACATGAGAGTCTAGAAGCCCTCCATGTGCTTGTGTGGCTTGATTTGGCTTATGGCCTATGGTCTTCTCAGAGAGTGTTCTATCCACGCACAGCTTTATTCAGCCTGGCTCAGACTGAGACTCCTGAAGCCGACTTGGACAAAACTGAGAGCTCAAACCCATGCTTAGTTGAACTACAGCCTGAAGTGGACTCCCTAAACTGATTCCAGCAGAATCCCGCAGAACCACTCATAGATTTGTGAGATTTATACTTGGCTGGAATTTGCAAGTTATTTTTTTAAAGCAGCATTACTCTATAGCTCACAAATATGCATAGGGCTTTATGGAATATTATCATTAAAAAAGTATTATATTTTTGAAGTACTATAGTTAAGAAGCAAATTTATTTTTACATTAGATTAAATTCATATGTTTGAGGTCTGCTATTTTATAGTTTAATATTGGGTAGTGAGTTAGCGGATGTAGTCTAATCAGGGCGAATATTTATGAGAAAGAAAAACAATAGCAGCAATACTTCATATTATGATATAGCATGATATATTCATTTAACATTTCTAAATAAGATAATAATTTATGTTTATCTTCAAATAGGTCTGCAAAGGATTAAACATTTTAGGCCACGCTTAGAATTACACTTATATGGAAACAGCAAGCATTTTTGGAATGTCAGTTTCTAAGCCAAAATTTGAATCCCTGTCTAATAAAAATGTCTAAAATGAGTTTGGGTCCAATATTCATAACTTATTTAATATGTGTTTTTTAAACTGATAAACAGATAAATGAACCCAGTTCTGTACCTTTAAAATCTTAGTTATCAATAACAAAAAATAGTTCTAGAACAAAGGATTAGAGCTTCATATGAGAAACTAAGGCACAAGAAGACTCATAGCAGACCCAGAGGCACAGACCTTTCATATGTAACAACTAGGAGTTGATCACAGTTCTTCAGGTTTTGTGACCCTACAACTTTCAATGTATTAACAACATGGAACCACTTCTTCCTTTTTTTGTAAATAAACATCCTATTTGCCAGAGATGATTTAAAAAGCTATAGAAGATGGTGTTACTGAATCACTTACTTGTTCCTTCTTTCTCATTTTATGGGAGAGGATATTCAAAATTTGATTTTTGCTCAAAATCTCTTTAAATCGGGTGATTATCAGCAAAGGTAGTCCTGAATTTCTAGCAGGCTTATTTAAGAGTCTTTTTGGAATGATGAAAGACAATTGAAGAGAGTGAAATAGCTACAGTCTGAAAATAACTCAATCTGAGAAAGAAATTCAAACATATGAAAAACTTTGATTTTTAGAGTAAAACATTGTTGCTTATCTTATTAGTACTGAAAATGGAACTCAGGACAACAGTTTGTACCAAGGGTTTCTTATTGCCATAACAGTAAGAGGATAATTAGAATGAGAAAAAGTAGTGAATGCACAGAGCAATAATGGGCAAATACATATATAAATATGCTAGTCTTTTTCTTTTTCTTTCTTTTTTTTGAGTGTGAGAGAGGGAGCAGGTGATTGACGTTGAGAAAGAGAGAGAGAGAGAAACCCAGGAGGGGCAGAGAGAGAGAGATGGAGTAGTGGGGTTCACCCAAAGTGAGGTTCATTTTCACCCAGTGAGGAACTCAAACTCACTCGAAGCAGAGCTCAAGCTCACCAGATGTGGAATACAAACTCATGAACAGTGAGATCATGACCTGAGCCAAAGTCAGATACTTAATGACTCAGGCACCTAGGAGCCCACTATTCTTTTTTAAGAGGACAAAATATCATTGGTTTCTCTATTAGAGGAAGTTATGTGTGTGGCAGATAAGGTTCAGTGGTAATATTTATTGAGTAAGTTCGTAGCTTATTTTATTCAATCAAAAAGTTGGTATCTCTCCAAGGAGATGAAAGATATGTACTCTGAAAAGTATAAAACACTGATGACATAAATTGAAGATGACACAAAAAAATAAAATGATATTCCATGTTCGTGGATTGGAAGAACAAATATTGTTAAAATGTCCATACTACTGAAAACAATCTATAGATTTAATGTAACCCCTACAAAACTATAAACAGAACTTTTCACAGAACTAGAAATAACCCTAAATAATAATAATCCTATAATTTGTGCAGAATCTCAAAAGATCTTAGGGGCAACTGGGTGGCTCAGTCAGTTGATTTCAACTCAGGTCATGATTTTAGGTTTGTGGGATCAAGTCCTGAATCAGGCTCTGCACTGAATGTGTAGCCTGCTTAAGATCTCTCTCTCTCTCTCTCTCTCTCTCTCTCTCCCCCCCTCCACCCCATCACCTGCTTTCTTTCTCTCTAAAATAAGGGGAAAAATCATGAAAGACCCCAAAAAACCAAAGCAGTCTTAAAAAAAAACATGGAGATATCATAATCCTGATTTCAAGATATACTACATAGCTAAAGTCATCAAAACAGTATAGTAATGGCACAAAAATAGACACAGATCGATAGAACAGAATAGAGAGCTCAGAAATAAACTCACAATTATATGGTTAATTAATTTTCAACAAAGGAGGCAAGAATATGCAATGAGAACAGACTGTCTTCAGCAAATGGTGTTGGGAAACCTGGATAGGTCCATGCAAAAAAATGAAATTGAGCCACTTTCTTATATTGAACACAAAAATAAACTTAAAATGGATTAAGGGCCTAAATGTGCAACTTGAAACCATAACAATTCTAGGAGAGAAGAGAGGCAGTAATTTCTCTCACAATGGCTGTGGCAACATTTTTCTTGACATGTCTCTGAGGCAAGAACGACAAAAGCAAAAATAAACTTTTGGGATTACATCACAATAAAAGTTTCTGTGCAGCAAAAAAAAAATAATAAGTAAAACTAAAATACAACCTACTGAATGGAAGAAGGTATGTGCAAAGGACATATCAAATAAAGGCTTAGTATCCCAAATATATAAAGAACTTATATAAATCATCACCAAAAAGATCCCGCAAATAACTCAATGAAAAGTTTGCAGAAGCCATGAACAGACATTTCTCCAAAGAAGACATACAGTTGGCCAACAAATACAGTAAGAGATGCTCAACATTTTTCTATCATTAGAAAAATGCAAATCAAAACCATAATGAGGTATCACCTCATACCTGTCAAAATGGCTAAAATAAAAAACACAAGAAACAACAAGTGTGGTGAGGATGCAAAAATAAAAGAACCTTCATAGACTATTGGTGGGAATGCAGACTCGTGCAGCCACTGTGGAAAACAGTAGGGAAGTTCCTCAAAAAATTAAAAATAGAATTGCCATATAATTCAGTAATACCACTACTGGATATTAACCCCTATATACAAAAACACTAATTTTAAAGACTTATGTACTTCTGTGCTTATTGCAGCATTATTTACAATAGCCATAATTTGAATACACACACACACACACACACACACATCCTATAAAAGCAGGGTATTTTGTATATAATGGAGTATTACTCAGAATAAAAGACATGGATGAACTTAGAGAGTATAATGCTAAGTGAAATAAGACAGTCAGAGAAGGACAAAAACGTATAATTTCACTTATATGTGGAATTTAAGAAACAAATTAACACAGGGGGGAAAAAGATTCTTAACAATCAAAAAGAAACAGATGTTTACCAAAGAGGTGGCCAAGGTGGGTGAAATAGGTGTAGGGGATTAAGAGTATACTTATCATGACGAGTACTAAATATGTATAGAATTGTTGAATCACTATATTGAACCCCTGAAATTGATATAATATTGTGTGTAAATTATACTTGAAAAAAAATAAAAGTTAGCATGTATAAACATCTGTGGGACAAATCTGGTTTGGATGCTAACTTCTGCTACCTAATGGCCGTACATAATGAGTAAATTATTTGTCCTTTTTATACACTGATTTTCTTCCAATAAAATTCAGATAATAATATCCTGCCTAAGAGATTGTGGTAATGATTAAATAATATCTACCTAAATGATAAGCTTATTTTTATGACTATTGTGAAACTTTTATGATGTAACAGGCACAGTGTTGGTCTTGATACCAAGACAAAAGTTATGGCCTTGTGGACGAAGGACCAGTAATTAGCAGTAAATGGTAAGTACCCTAAAAGTCTAAGAAGGATGGAGTGCAATAGAAATCACAAAGAATATTTGATCAATATAATGTAGTGAAGAAAGGCTTTTAAAGCAAGTGATACTTCACCTGAGTTTTGAAGGATGTATAGGAGTTAGACATGCAAAACAGTGGATGTTAGGAAATCAAACTGTTCACAGTCTTTGGCATCAGCATTAAGATTCAGTAACTGAGTAAAAAATATGTGAGTAAAGGATTGAAGGAATGTGTTATGTGTTGACAAAATTTCTTTTTCCCATGATAATGGTTAGAAGGAAAGTTGTATTGCTGGGAAAACATTTTGTATAACATAATAATATTACCAACAATCCAAATATTGTCTGAATTTGATACATATTACTTAAAATTTTAAAGTTTTACTGTTATTGTGCAGTATTTTAATGTATACAAAGAAACACATACATTTAACAAAGCTTAGCAGGTCAGATTTTCCAGGCAAAGCATTGCTATTTTTCCAGATTTTTGGAAAGTCAGTTAAAAAAAACTTATTTAACCTTTTTTACTTATAACTACAATTATATAGTAGATGTTTACTAAATTGGGTTGGTGCAAATGGATAAATAAATGTTTACTCTTCCAATAGCATTACCAAGTGTTGTTTTTGTGGAAAACTACAGAATCTTATAGGTAAACTCTAAATTATTATATCCATCATCTCTTATTTACAATATATCCAATCCACAATGTCTGAAGTTAAATAAGCATAAAAAAATAAGACAACAAAAACTTTACACACCAATGGTTCTTTAGGATTGAAAGCAATGCAAGAGATCATGTAGTCCAAAATAACCATTTCAGAGATGAAAAAAATGAAGTTTAGAGAGATGATGAAATAATCTTTCCAGTAAAGCACAATTAACAAACATAAATTTTTCCTATATTATCTGTAAAAGTGGGACTATATGAGTAAACATGATATAATCAAATCATTAACTTTTTCCTTCCAGAAGTGGGGGCAGACACTGTTGATCATCTACCCAAGACCAATCTTCCCTTTTCCTATGCTAAACAAAGCTTGCATGTATTCTCCTGGCAACAGATGCAGCCTGTGAGGATGAACTGTAGATGTTCTAATTACTGGTTCTCAACAGATGGCAGTGCTATTCCTCCAGGAAATATGAAGAGTGATGTTGTCTGTCATGATGATTAGCCACAGGCATTTAGTGCTTAGGGATCATGGGACAGTCCTACACTATAAAGATCTGCCTCATCCAAAACACCACTGTTGCCAACTGGAAACACTGGTTTAACTAATCATGGTGATCTTGTCTCAATCTGCCAGGAATGAGTGTAAGGATGGGCATGCTACCCAGTTCTGGCAAAATAACACATAAAATGAAGTCTGTTGTAGTGATTTTACTTTCTGATATAAAGAGGTAGTCCTGTGAAGAGGGCTCATTTTTCCTCCAGTGCCCTCCTCATCTCCTCATTGTTTTATAGAATATAGTAGTTAGAGCCAAGTAGCTACCATGTGATGATCAGGTCACCAACATGATGAAAAAGCAACAAGATGGCAGAGAAGAAAAGGAAGTCACTGAATAACTCTGGGAATGCACACCATTCATTGTATTTCTCAATTAACAAAAATACATAGCTACAAACATTAAATACAACCTCTCAGAATCTCTGTCATTTGTTCTTCAAGGCATGCTGGTACAGTATCTTGGATAAATTTGGTGGTTGGGTATAATAAGATGGGTGTTTATTGTTTAGCTATTGTCAAGTCATTCTAAAGTGAATGCTAATTTAAAGAAGTTGTGTGCACTATTGGTATTAGGCCACTGAATATTTTTATTGATCTTCAATATTAGTAGGGATCTGATTATAGTATTTGTGTTGTGAGGAATATTTTATGTGAGGACAAAAATTATTATATCACTGAAGTATATTGTAGGAGTGAATTCATGAGTCCTCTCTTCCTCATTTTTAAATAATTTATTTATTTTTGAGAGAGAGAGAGTGTGAGTGTGTGTGCATGAGCAGGAAAGAAGCAAAGAGAAAGCAAAGAGAGAGAGAAAATCTCAGGCAGTCTCTGCACTGTCAGCACAGACCCTGACGTGGAGATTGATCTTGCGAACCTGGGAGATCACGACCTGAGCTGAAACCAAGAGTCAGACACTTGACCAACTGAGCCATCCAGATGCCTCTCCTCCTCCCTTTTGTTAATGTTCTCTTTTCAAGAAAAAAATATGTCTAACTGGTTTAAAGAAAAAAAAAGTAAAAATATATTCTTTGAATGATAAATAAGACATTAAATAATTTAGTAAAATAATGTAAGATTAAAAAATGGAATGTAATAAATGACTTCCAGAAAACAAACAATTCAACTAATTGAGATAACAAATTTTTGTAGTTTGAGTTCCAATCAGCATCTTTCCCATATATTGAAAAAAAATTGCTAAATCTTAGACCTAGGAAAAAATGAGCGGCTCCTTACTCTCTCCCTGTCCTTAGATGTGCACTCCACTTGTCTTACTCCAGAAGCTGCCTCCAAAGAAATAGTTTTCAGATAATGATGTGGTATTGAGAATATCTGGAGGTTATCCATGTCTGAACCCAGTTAAGGTCTCTAAATAAACTTTTAAGATTTAAGAGATGGTCAAAGAGATACACTCATCTTACAGCCATCCAAAACAAGCATCATATATAAGTTCCCTTGCTTGCTAAACCTGCCATTTACCAATCTGGAGTAGTTGTCTCTTTCCTCAGTCTCTCCATGCTCTGTGTGCACACGGGTGAGTTTACCAAACAGTAATTGGCCAGCCAGCCAGGAGACCAAAGAAATAAGCTTTGGGAAAGAGGCACCCTGAGAGGAAATCTCGAGATTCCATCAATCTCTGCGTGGGGAGGGGTGGCTTGTAAGTCTGATTTTTGTGGACCACCATGTGAGTATGGGGATGTCTTGAAAACATTGGCTGCGTTAATGAGCTCGTTAGAGGAACTGAGCATAACATGCCACAACAAAGAAGGAAAACAAATAACTGGGCTGGCCTCTACTTTGGGCAGTTCAGCTGGTCCCTGATGCCCAACTAGAGGCTGGAGCTCAAGTTAAAAAGTTGAAAAAGGAGCTGAAGTTAGAAAAGGGCATGCATTTTTCCACGACTTTGTTACATTCAGCGCTAGCAGACAAGAATAGGATAGTCTGAAAATAAATTGGAGACTTTAGCATGCCATTTTGCAAAGCTAGGAGGACATAGCCACCCACCTCAGGTTAAGATCTGAGCACTTATGACAGAGCCTAATTAGGATGCTAGCAGGTGAAATCCCTGAAAAAATGAGGAGAATGAAGGAGGATGTTATGATCTATAGTGAAATGAAAGAAATACCTCACATCTTCTAACCCCTGAGACAGAGACAGCACAGGTGGGAGAAGGGCAGAGAGAGGAGACAGAGAATGCCAAGCAGAGTTGTCAGCACAGAGTGCAACATGGGGCTTGAATTCAAGGAAACCATGAGGTGATGACCTGAGCTGAAATCAAGAGTCAGATGCTTAACTGACTGAGCCACCCAGGCACCCCAGAAAATTTAAAAAAGCAATTATCTTAGATTTCTGATAATAGAGCAATATACCCCAAAACTAGGGAAAGACTTGCATTGTTTTCATTGAAGTTGCAAATCTTATCATGCCTTTGAAATGTAAATCCACCAAGAGAAAATAAAAACACTGACTAAGAGAAAAGAGGAAAAGGCAGGCTTTTGAAAATACAGATTGCTATGGAGGTTCCCTTGCACCAGAAAATTTCAGTTTGGTGAGTGGTATCTAATTCATGGCTAAAGTTTTGAAATATAAGCTATTAGAGTCTCTGTTTATATATATCTGTGGGTTTCTGTATGTTTATGGATATTTTATGTATATGTGATATTTTTCTGCCTCTGGAGGGTATTTCCAAACTTATTTTGCAAACAACTCTATTTAACTGGCCTACACAAATAAGCTTTAATATCAAAATGGGTTTATATAAAACTGAAATATTCTTGCATCTGCTTAATGGGCAAAGTTTTCTTCACTACTGATCTGTCTGGTCCTGATGGGGTTATGAAAGGTCTTTATCTTTTATGTAATCTGCCTAGGAAACAAAGATTTTGTGTTTTACCAAAATAATTTCCTGATCTTCATGTTGTCTTTATCAGGTCTTTTGTTACATATGGAAACAGTCTTCTCTGTTAAAAGAGCTAAGTTTTTTACAACTATGTAACTTTCTGCATTTGTCTTTGGAGTCTTTGTCACTTTGGCTAATTGGATAACTAAATATTGTCTCATAGAGACTTATGACCCTATTTAATTAAGTGTTTTAAACTTTAATATGTTTGATGAACTTCCTAAATATCAAATTCTAATGAAGTCTTGTCGACTTTGAACTAACTTTAAGATTTTTCCAGAGAGGTCCTGGAACATTTTAAAACATGTGTTCTCTCTCCTTGTGGAAAAAAAAAAAGATGTTTTATCAGACTTATTTGGCATGTTAAGTTGGATGGGAAGCATGTAATGCTAAATGCTAAATTTTCTTTAGGGTATATTTATACGAAACTGAAAAAATTCTAAAATGCTCTGGTATAATATTATCCATCATAGTCTAAAAATGTATGCTATGGAAATAACCACACATTATATTATAATGAACCCTCCTCTAATCTTAAACCATGGTCATTTAAAGATCTTTTGTCATTTATAGTCCTTGTTTTACTCTGATACTTTTTCAAAAGTTTTCCCATGAAAGCCCTTACTCTTTGTGGAGAATCATATAAAAGACTCTGACAAGTATTGTTTCTTGTAACTAAGATCAATTTGCCCCTATGTGAGAGGGACAATAGGTTTTTCAAACTTCACCAAAGTCCCACCATAGGTTATGGGATGTCAATTCAAGACCTGTCCCTGTCCTGCCCAACATCTGTAGAATGGGCCCATAACATTGATGATAATAATGTTATCATGTAAAGGCTTGCCTCTGATGCTGGACACTGTGCAGGCTTTGCTGAAACATGTGAGCGAGTGGGGAGGGTTATGCCCATAGCAAATTCAAGGCCCAAGCACTACTGTAGAGTTTTGGGGAATCATCTGATCAGGTAACACATGCATTGTCCCAGAAGCTATGATTATTAAGATGTAAGCCTTATCGTGAAGGAGATCCAACCCTTTGTAGAGATTTGGGGGTTTTCCCATCTAGTACAGGGTATTCATCTTTTATACCATTTGGTAAAGAGAAAGCACTATGAAACTGAGGATCAAAACAGCAAGCTTTCCTTGGGAAAACAAAAATACCCTGGAAGCAAATTAAATCTCTGAGCATCTTCCAAATATCTGAGTTACATTTATCTGGAAGATATGGGTTAGGCACTGTGGCAGAGATAACAAAAAGACAGAGGACCCCTAATGTGGTCCCAGATGAAGAATGGGACAGAAGCCTGATATATCCCTTAGAGTAACAGCTTCTAGCAGTGTACACAGCTCTTCCCCAGGGAAAGCTTCTCCCACAGCAGCCAGTGGGTTAAACTCAGAGCAGTTTGGCTGATGACCACTCATGAGCCCTGGTCATTAACCCTTGTCACTGACTGTTGGGTTGTTCTACTGGGACTAACCTATGGCTTGGATGATGGGAAGCCCACCTACAGCTTGGGTGATGGGAGGATTATGAATGGACCTTTGTGGGGTCAGGGTATGTTCAGGGGGACACTTGGGCTTACCTGCAAGAAGCCAAGGCTGTTCTCACTGTCTTCCATGCCCCAGCTAGTAGACACCGACTATTCCTGGTAACCACAAAGATAATGTCCTAACTCATACAAGCCCTAGCCACTGACCCTTCAGCAGATATAGTGGGCTGGGTACAGAGTGGCCACTATTGGGCCCAAATAGGATGACATATTGCCAATGATGCTAGAGTACCTTTAAAATATAGTGACTTGGTTGATGCAGTAGCAGCAGATAATGTGTGTTCTAAACAATGCCCGATGCAACTGCCAAAGGAGTGTGGGATCATCCACCAGAATTCCAAACTGCTGAGGAATTGAAAAATATTAGTCCTCTACCTCTGAGTGAAGATTCTAAATTATCCTGGTTTGTGTGGACATTGTAGCTGGCCTAAATGGAGGCTTTCTCCGTCACTATGCAAAGCAGGCTACTACCATTAGGAGATTAGAGAAGCTGAATACCATATGTAGATAGCCTTATTGACCAGACAGCAATCAGAAGCCACATTCCAAAGGTCACAATATACAATAATGGGCAAAAGAACATGACACTGACATCTTTCCTATAACCTGCTAATAGCTGGGTTAATAGAAGGCAGGAAACATATTAAAGCAGCAGATATTACTAACATCTAAAACTACCCGGTCTGTCTGAGTGGAAGTACTGACCCAGACGTTAGTACATCTGAGTGATCATCCAGTAGGGCTATTGCCCCATGAGTCAAACTATGTAGATCCTGTCAAGGCACCCAATACTGTAAAGATATAGAAATCAGAGAAAATACCCATTGCCCTGACTCTCACCATAGATCAATGTGCTATGCAGCAGAGAATACCAAGCCCCATCTGCACCTGGGAAAGAAATTATCTACCAAAATTTGCAATGGAACATACTTCCAGGATGGGTGAGTTACTTTGCACCTCTGTCAACGGAGAGAACTACTCAGTCTCCACTGGGACCCCATTATCCTGCTGCAAGCTGGACTTGTTAAAATGCACTATACCTAGTTTTGAACATGCACCATTGAAAGAGGGGGAAAGATGGAGTCCTAGTCTGGAACAACCTGTCCCCAGTCCATCTCACACTTGACAGTGCTGTTTTCTTTAGCCAACATTTATGCTTTGTACAATCAGGTCAAGTTTCTAAAGCTGTTAACCTCCTTCTCCTCAAGCCTGGGTAGAAATGTTCTGTTTCTTATGGTATGATCATTTTGCCACGTATTTGTTCCTTCCATTGGCCTAGAGGACAATATCACACATAGAAATCCTTATTGCCTTCAGCCAGCAAGCCTTAAATGATAGCCAACAAAACCTGTCCCTTAGTGAACACTGAAATATCCCTAAATAGAAAGTAAGATGGCCTAGGATAGAATTACTGTTTTACAAGGAAGCACATATGTCATCATCCAAACAGACTGCTGTGAGTTCATGCCTAATGAATCTATTAATGTTTTGCTTTCATTAAATCACATAAAGATACAGGTGGATGCCCTGAATGATCTGACACCCAGCCTAGGGGACTTAACCAATCTTATACAGACCATAAGAATCTTACTGGAAAAATTTGAAGCCAATTTTGAAAATCATTGTCTTTTCTATGTTTTCTCTTACATGTCCTGTGTTGTTGCTGGCATCTGCCTCTAATGGAGCCAGATAGCCACCAAAGGAGCCACATCCATGCTAAAGAACACCTTTACTGCCACTCAGGGCACACTGTGGAAGAGGGGAGGCAGCATATGAGATTGTGAGAGCCAATCACAAGGGGTAAGATGCTGGAGGAAGTTACTGAGAGCTATGAGCCGGACCCAGGTAACCAGGAGCTCTTCAGCTCCTTCCCCGTTTTTGGGTTGTGGATTCTGCTTATCTCCCCTACTTTGAGAAGCTGCCCAATGGAAGTAGTCTTGAGGTAATAATGTTGTATTCAAAATATCTGGACTGTACCCATAAGTGAACCCAGTTGAGATTGCAATACACACTTTTAAAATCTGGCAGGTCAATACGGACATCCACTCATCTTTTCACCATCTGAGACAGGCCTCATATATAAGTTACCTTGTTTATTAAAACTGCCATGCACCAATCGGAAGGGGCCTGTCTCTTCAGTCTCTCCCTGCCCTACATATACAGGGGCTAGTTTATAAACCAATAGTAAGGAAAAATGTTTTAATACATAAAGCAGTGCACATTCAGCACATTTTAAAATCATGCTTTTAAATAAGCACAGCAAAATGGAAATGACTCTATGCACCTATGAATTGTATACTGTCCATTAAGTAAAAGAAAATTGAGCTGAATTATTAGGCTTAGGTTACATTTCCAAAACTACATTGAGGGAAACTACTCCAGTAAAATGTGTGCTTTGTTATGCATCGTCAACTAAAGTAGATTTTTGATGTGTAGCACTGAGCTCTTATATTTTAAAAGTGCAGTGGCCTTTCAGATGTGCAATTCAGTGCACAGTAACCATAATACCATAATAAGTCCTTGATTTTCTTTCCCTTGAAATGTACAACATAGTTTAAAATGTGGGCCTTCACAACACAGACCCATCTGTTTTGTGTGTATGCTATAGGTGGTAGTAACCTGCATTACATACTTGTGGAGTTTGTTAATGTCTCAGAGCCACACAAAATAATTAAATTAGTGTTATGAGTATATAGTTAATAAAAATGCTATAGAAAAATATTACATTGAAATATAGTCTAATCATAATTTTACATTTTCTAGGCTGGAAACTTTTATTTAGTTAGTATAATTTCCTCTCTACCAATTTTCTTAACCCACATTTAAATGTAAATTAAATATTATTGGACTGTGTTTGTTTGTTTCTTTTGCTGTTTTTTCTATAGAGCATTTCCTCCAGATAATAACTAGTATTAAACACTAATACTGTGGATTCTATGAAGAGTTTATAAAATAAAATGGAGACTAAAATATAAAATGAATTAGAAAGTAAGACTGAAATTTAAACTTTTATATTCAGCTCATGAATCTAAACACTGGGTGCATGTTATACTCATTTCAGACGTAATTTAGTATTCTGATTCCTAGCTCCCATTTTAAAAATTTAACTTATAATTAACATGTGAAGTATGTCTATCATTACTTTGTAGAAGTATTAGAAGATTCTTATGCATTGGCAAATTGAGAAACTTTGAAATAAAAGACTCAAGGATTATCACGTTCTGCACATTCTTAAAAGAGTCTGTTTCCCATCACATCTTTAGGTTAAAGGGAAATATTGCATTTGACCACCAGCAGGAAATTAACACTATTGGCAACTACCTGGATGACCATTGATCATTTGACTACAGATATTTCTACTGGCATAACTTAAGTACTGTATATGTTTATCCATACCTTTTCTTTAACAATAATAACAAAAAATGTGTGTGTTTCAGAGTAGTGAGGTAGAATGTAGAAAAGCAGGAAGTGGCAGATTGGGCAGAAAGACAAAGTTACAATGTCTACAATGGAGTGCTACATATTTTATGTAATTCATTATCCCTTTAGAGTAAATGAAACAAGAATTAATTGGCTCCATTCATGAAAAAGATTAAAGTACATCTGTAGTGATTTCTACCAGCCTAAACTGTTGAAATAAAAATCGCCCTGTGATACTTCATTCTGTGGTTTTCCAACAATATCTGTGCCTACTTATTTTGTGTCATTCCTGGCTAGTCTTTTTTTTTTCCTCTTTTTTTCTTTAATGCAGATGTTCCTTATAATGTACTCATCAACCTGTTCTACAGCAGCATTTTTCAAAGTGCCGTTTGAAAACCACTTGTATTAAAACCACCAAAATCTATGCATTTCAAACTCTCATTCAAAAATAGTGAATAAGAATCCCCAAGAATTGATGGCTGTATTTTTTACTATTATATTGATTACTGTACCCATTAGTCTTTTGCTAAACTATTTGCCTTAATAGTACAAAACTGCCTCCACTTTTGTTATTCTCCGTACTGCACATGCCCTATTCTATTGAAATATTTAAAAATACAGAGGAATTTCATGGAGAGCAGGAAATGAGTCTTTTTCTCTATATCCCCAGCTACTAGCACAGTACTTAACACTTCCAAAGTTCTGTTTTAAATCATCTTGATCTTCACTGGTTTCTCCAATTGCTGTTGCCTCATAACGAGATCCCGCTAGGGATTTTTTCCCCTGAATGATGTGTCACTGATTAAAAGCTCCAAAAACAGCACATGGACCAAGCCAAACCCATACTTATATCTGATGTCTATTTTATTTTTATTAGCAAAAAAATAAAGAGTGACATAAATCTACCCTCATTTGCAGATGATATGTAATTATCTATGTAGAAAATCCTAAGAAATCTATAAAATACTCCTAGAACTAAAGGTCCATTCACAATAGTCACATGATACATAATAAGCAAACGGAAATTAATTATATTTTTATGTACTAGCAATAACATATGGAGACTAAAATTAAAGATATAATGCCATTGATCATGGAGGAGGTTATGCATGTGTGAAGGCTTTACATTTATAGAAAATCTTTGTGCCTTCCACTCAATTCTGTTGTGAACCTTAAACTTCTCTAAAACAATAACAAAATCAGTCTTTAGTAAAACAAGTAGTATCTCTTAAAATTGCTCAAAAAAGAGGAATATTTAGGCACAAGCATAGAAGAGTATGCACAGAACTTATACAATGATAAATATACAACACTTTTGAAAGAAATAAAAGCATATCTAAAAAATGGAGAGACCTACTGTGGGTTGATTGGCACAACGTCGTGCTAAAGAGTTTTAATGGAATTGTTTTCAATATCTCAGAAATATTTACATATATATGTAGACAACATTAGTTTAAAATTGATATGGAAAAGCAAGGGTCATAATGCCTAAAACAATTTTGAAAAATAATAATTAGGTGGGCAAAATCAGTTCACTGATTTCAAGTTTTAACATCTAGCTACGGTAATCACAGTTGTGGTATTGGCAGAGGGACAGATACATAAATTGATGGAACAGAACAGAGAGCCCAGAAATAATCCATACAGATATATCCAACGGGGTTTTGACAACATTGCACAAACAATTCAGTGGAGGAAAGGATTGTTTTCAACAAATGGTGTGGGAACAATTGTACATATGTAGCCTCCCCTCTTAAAAAAAAGACCATGGACTTAAACATGAAATATAAAACTACAACTTTCATTGTTTTATTTAAAATTTTAAAAAATGTTTTAATGTTATTTATTTTTGACAGAGAGACAGAGCATAAGCAGGGGAGGTGCAGAGAGAGGGAGACACAGAATATGAAGGAGGCTCCAGGCTGTGAGCTGTCAGCACAGAGCCCAACACCAGGCTTGAACCAACGAACCATGAGATCATGACCTGAGTCAAAGTCAGACACTCACACGACTGAGCCACCTAGGTGCTCCTAAAACTAAAACTTTTAGAAAAATAAAATATAGGTGAAAATATTTGAGGTCTAGGACCAGGAAGAAAGTTGTGAGATTTGATATCAAAAGGATATACCATAAAAGGAAATATTCATAAATTGGACTTCACTCAAATTAAAAATTTTGCCCTGTGATATTATCTATTAAGAGCAGGAGGGGCGCCTGGGTGGCTCAGTTGGTTAAGCCTCCGACTTCAGCTCAGGTCAGATCTCAGGTTTGTGGGTTTGAGCCCCACATCAGGCTCTGTGCTGACAGCTAGCTCAGAACCTGGAGCCTGCTTCCGGTTCTGTGTCTCCTTCTCTCTCTGCCCCTCCCCCTTTCATGCTGTCTCTCTCTGTATCAAAAATAAATAAAACATTAAAAAAAATTAAGAGCAGGAGAAGGAAAATTTGAAAGTGAGAGAAAATACTTGCAAACTACATATCTGACATAGGGTTTGTATCTAAAATACATAAAGAACTTTCAAACCTCAGCAGTAAAAAACAAACAAAACTATCAAATTAGAACATGAGCCAAAGACATGAAGAGACATTTTACTGAGGGTTATATACATAAAAATGGTAAATGAACACATGAAAAAATGTTCAACATCATCAGTAATTAGAGAAATGCACATTAAATTACTACACACTTATCAAAATGGCTAAAATAAGAATTAGTGACAGAATCAAATGTTAGTGAGAATACAGTAAAAGTGGTCATTCATACATTGTTGGTGGGAACTTAAAAGATACAGTCACTCTAGACATCAGTTGGTCAGTTCCTTTAGAAACTAGACATGTAACTACTATACAAAAACCCAGCAAGTAAATTATTAGAATTTCACTCAGGGAAATAAAGTTCTATGTTTACCAAAAAAAAAAAAAAAAAGAAAGAAAGAAACAACAACAACCAAAAAAAACCTCTACATGTATGTTTATATCAACTTTATTCATAACAGTTTAACCAGATATCTATAGATGAGTAAATAAACTGTGGAATACTACTCAGCAGTAAAAAGTAATGAATACTGACACACAAACAACCTTGCTGAATCTTGAGAGAGTTAAAGACTAAATGAAAAAAGAAAAAGCCAAAACCAAATGGATATGCTCTGTATTATTCAATTTATATAACATTCTTGAAATGACAAACATCTAGGAATGAGAAGAGAGGAATGGTTTTCAGACATTAGAGGGAGAGTGAGAATAGGAGGGATGTGGATTTGGCTGTCAAGGGCAACATGAAGGACCCTTGAGGTGAAGAACATGGTTGGTATCTTCACTCTTTCAGTGTCAATATTGTTTTGATATTGTGCCATCGTGTCACTAGATGTTACCATTTGGTAAATAGAACATGGGATCTCTATTACTATGTAACTCCATGATACTTCAATTTTCTCAAAATAAAATGTTTAATGTTTAAAAAAAGGTGCATCAGAGGCTTAGAAAAAAGAACTGTAGAGTCTGAGAAAGCAGTTCACCATAAAGGCTGACACAGGTGGAAGGGACCCCAACTGAACTCAGACTTTGACAAAACTTCCAGGAGAGACTGGTCAGAATTTTTTAAATATGAGGGAACTTTTAGAAAAAGCAACCAAAATCCTATCCAAAGGAATAGAAAGTGAAAAAATAAAATAAGAGGGGCACCTTGGTGGCTCAATGGGCTAAGTGCCTGACTTCAGCTCAGGACGTGATCTCATAGTTCATGGGTTCGAGCCCTGCATCAGGCTCTGTGCTGACAGCTCAGAGTCTGGAGCTTGCTTCTGATTCTGTTCTCATTCTCTCTCTACCCCTCTCCCACCTGTGCTCTGCCTCTTTCTGTCTCTCAAAAGTAAATAAATGTAGATTTTTTAAAACTTTTTAAATGTTTATTTATTTTTGAGACACACACACACACACACACACACACACACACACACAGTGTGAGTGGGGAATGTTCAGAGAGAGAGGGAGACACAGAATCAGAAGCAGGCTCCAGGTTCTGAGCTGTCAGCCCAGAGCCTGATGCGGGACTTGAACCCATGAACCATGAGATCATGACCTGAGCCAAAGTCAGCCACTTAACCAACTGAACCACCCAGGTGCCCCCAAAATTTTTTAAATAAAAAAAATAAAATAAAAGATATTTTAGCACAAGTTTGTTTTTGTGGTTGTTTTTCTTCCAGCAAAAAGAGAGTATAGCCTGGGCCAATTTCACAGGCTTTTAAAAAACCCACCATGCTCTGTTTACATATTTCTGTGATTTACCTATCATATCTAAAATGAGATTTCTAAAATGAGATAATATTGGCAGCCACTTAGCATCAGCAAAAATAAATGCTTTGGTGCATTTCAAGGGCCCAAGATGGCATCATATTCACAATAGGCATGTAATAAATGTTAGTTCTCAATAATCTCCACTTTGCTGAACTCCAAATAGTAATATCAAGAATGTCAGAGAACAAACCAAAGTAGTGAAACATTTCTTGCGGTTATAGTTTGGGTGAGTAGAATTAAAGATTATGTTAGTTCAACCATTAATAAGGCTGTATCTGCTCTAATAATTCAGGAATTCATATGTCCCATGCAAATGAATAAAATCTCAAGGTTTCCTAGGCTTCCTAAATTATCTCATTTTAATTATAATACAAAGGAAATATATGTTCCACATATAAATGTCTAAGTTTAGGCTGCATGTTTAAGTAATAGCAGAAAATGACTAAAAACTTTACCATATTTCTTAATAAAACTATTGCCTTCCATTATGTAACAAAACAAGTTCATTGTGAAAAAAATAACTTATATTTAATGGATATCAAATAAACATCTTATTTACTGTTATTATCTGAGAAGAGGCAAAACAAGTCTATAAGTATATGTCAACTTTATTATGTTCTTCTTTGTCCTTCTTAATTAAAAACTCAGACAAATAATAATCTACTTCATATCTTTGGCTAGAAAAATATTTCTGGAAACATTTTTTTTTTGAGAGAGAGAGATAGTGTGAGCAGGGGAGGGTCAGAGAGAGAGAAGGAGATACAGAATCTGGCTCCAGGTTCTGAGCTGGCTGTCAGCACAGAACCTCATGGGGGGCTCCAGCACCTAAACTGAACCATGAGATCATGACTTGAGCCAAAGTCGGATGCTTAACTGACTGAACCACCCAGGCGCCTCTCCTGGAAATATTTTTGTAAAGTTTAATGGGGTTTATTCCAAAACAAAATAAGTTTGCCAACTTATTGTCATTATTCTGTAAAATTCATTTACTATAACATACTTCTGACACTTTATATTTCAATGTTAACCAGTGACATCAGTGTTTAAATCTCCAAATGAATGGTATGTATTTGTATTGAGTGTAAAAAAAGGAATTATATTCATTATTATTCAAAATGAGGAAATGTTTAAGTAAAATTAATTGTCTTTGTCTTTGTTTGATATATTCAACTTGCAAACATTGCTAAAAATAAGATTCGCATTTCATCCACTCTTTTATTCATATATTTCCTAATTATTGTATTATTCAAGAACATGTTATATATAAAGAACAAATTTAGTTCTCATTTACTCAATATTCTTTTTAAAAATGGTAAAAGTATCTTCATTAAAATATTCTCATAGAGTATATAATAAAATAGTTTTCCTCAGTATTATAATATTTGGTATTATATGCCAAATTATAATGGAAGATGACATTTAAGATTATATATGCTCTCAGGATGTAACTAAATGGTACAAAGAGGAAATAATTACGGCATATTTGACAATTCTCATCTATTCCAAAAACACTTTTATGGGAATATTGGGCATGCATAGTTCAGTAATTATGAGAAAGAAAAGAAAGTTTGGGTGAAGTTTTTATTCGCTTAAAAATGCATTCTCCACTGTGGTTCAGTAGGATTAATGTCATTTTAAAGTGGAGGTTACTAGAGTTGGATATTGCTTTCTTTTTTTTTTTTTAAGTTTAATCAGTTTGCCGTTTGGTTCAACAATCCCCTTAGGTGCAATTTGATTCAGTGTCATAAAACTGTTTATCTCGTATGAATCTGTGAATAAATCATATCCTCACTACTCTGTAAGGTCCATTTAGTACACACTTGGTAGAAAGACAATGTTTTTCCAAGAAGATGAAGACATATTGTAGCCTTATGTCTGCCATAAGGTTTAAACCCAACTCAGAAATTTATAGCTGCTGTTTTTTTCTTTTTGGAAGCTCAGTCTAGTCAAGCATTAAATGTATCGTTAACAGATATCCAATAGTCACAAGAGAGTTGACAACTTAAATTACTTAGTTATAATGAAGATAAATAGCAATCTAAACATGGGCATATATTGCACCCTGCAATGCAATTGACTCTAATGTTGTTGCCAGGCAACTTCCCAGGACAGATTAAAAATACTTCCTGTAATTTGATGCCATCAGGACCCACACACATACACACACACACACAAGCACATACACTTTCAGGAATGACCAAAGCTCTTTTGTTTTAAAAAAAAATAGTGTGACCATAAAATGTATTTGAATGCACACATGGGTGATATCAAAATGAGATTTTGTTTTATAAGATGTATACCTCCTGGTGGGAGCCTTTAATAAAAATATGACCTATCATATACTTTCAATCACTCACATTACATTTAAGGAGTGAAACTATTTATTTTCTGAGATAAATTTAGAGTTCTAAGGGGATTTTTACCACCGTTTGAGTAGACTTTTGTGAAACAAAATTAACCAGACAGAATAAAATAACTTCTTTTTCCTTGCTATTCATATAACAGGAATAAAGACGGCATTACTAAGTAAATGGTATACATGTGTCTTCTTGGATATTGAAGATTTATAAATTTTCTTATTGAACTTTATATATTTTTATTTATTATTTGCTTTCCTACGGTCTATCAGAGCTAGATTCTGTCTCTGAAGTTCACGTACATAGTCTATTATCAAAGGAAGAATTATAAAGTGCTTGTTACATAGGAATTTATTAAGATAAATTCTGTAATATTTGTCACTCAGTTAATCAAGCATGCTAAACTATCTTTTCTTCCGTCCTCTTCAAAGAAGCAACTGGATTGAACTTACTATTTAATTTCTCAGTCAAATTGAAAGATCCCCAGTTCCCATCTTTCCAGAAAAAAAAAAATCCATATATTTCCTTGATCCTGTTTACTGCCCTCTAATTAGTATCTAGATAATTCCCCGCCCCCAAAGTTTCAGATTTTTTTTCCAGAATGATTTGTGACTATCTAGGTTCAGTCAGTGATTTTTGGTTAAGATCAAAAAAGATTTCAGACATTTCCATTCTGACTTATTTCCCTGTGATGTCCACAGGTTATATGCTGGTTGGGGTATAGCAGCTCAGCAGAGAAAGAAAGACTAAGCCTATGGATAGACGACTAAATATCTAAGAAAGCACGTGATTTTAGGGAGAGCAAAGGATTCCACTTCATTACACTGCTTTCCAATAAAATTTAACTTCTGCAGTAGTCATTTTGTTAAGTGACTCTATTTTGAGAAATTAGTGAGTGCAAATATTACTAAAAGAGATTTTCAACTTTATTCATTGGGCCAACTAAGTTTTATTTTTACATTTATTTATTTTTTTTAATTTTTTAAATGTTTTATTTATTTTTGATACAGAGAGAGACAGAGCATGAGAGGGGGAGAGACCGAGCATGAGAGGGGGAGAGGCAGAGAGAGAAGGAGACACAGAACCGAAAGCAGGCTCCAGGCTCTGAGCTAGCTGTCAGCACAGAGCCCGATGCGGGGCTCGAACCCACGAATGTGAGATCTGACCTGAGCTGAAGCCGGAGGCTTAACTGACTGAGCCACCCAGGCGCCCTGGGCCAACTAAGTTTTATCCAAGAAACATGATGTTCTCAGCATTGTGCTAAGTACTGGAAACAATAACAACAACTACAATAATAATATGCCATGATTGAAGCACCCAAAGAATTCAAAGTAAATACCGTAATAATGATAATGCAATTTGGCATTTATAAAATTGTGATGTGTTCTGAGCACTTAAGATCTTTATATGCATCATATCATTTTATCATTAAAGTAAATCTCTAAAAGTTACCATTGTTATTCCTAATTTACAGACAAGGAAACTAGGGCATAAAAACTTAAAGAATTAAGCAAAACCACAGAGTGGCAGAGCTGTCACTTAATTTAAGTTATTTTACTTCAGAGTATTTCCTGTTAACCAATATGTTATTACAATGTATTGGTATAAAGCATTTTAGTCATGAGATGTGCATATTTATACTTGTGTTGTTTAGGTTGATTAGTTTGTAATAAAGCACAAGATATATTGAAAACTTAGATTAGAGGCAAAGAGATAAGCTGTGAAGATATTCTAATAGGCTAGCTACAAGTTTGAGAATATACAGATACAAAATACTTGAAACAAGAATGGTGGGATTCTTGACCAGCTGTGGACATAAAACTGAAATTCCTGTGGATGGTGCTGTTGAGGAAGAGGAAGAAATGAAAGATGACTTCACTTGTCTAGGATTTGGCTAAAATACCATGTGAGAAAGCCACTAAGACACCAAAAAGATTTTTCAGAAGAAAATTAATGAAATGAAATGTTGAGCCTGATGAAGACACTAAACACCGGACTTTGGGACCCCGGGGAGTGTACGTAGCCAACAGCATGTTTGCATATGACATATTGATGGGACTATGGTCTGAATTAGGTGGGAAGGTGTAAGACCTATTGCTCTGGAGGTGTGGACGGTAAACCGCAAAGGTGTGGGGATCACCTTCTGAGAGCTTTTGTCAGTAAAATTGAGAGAGAAGAGGCAGCTGAAAGGCAGGAGACAGGAAAGGTGTAAGACAGTTGAGCAGAGCAGAGATGTTATAAAATAAAGTTTATGACAGTTCTGTTTCAAGGGAAATGCAGTAGGGCTGTGATGTCATCACAAGGGGCCCACCTATCTCAGTGGTTACAACTTTCTATGAAACTGTTCAGCAAAGGTAAACTGTCTTTTCCCCTATACAGACAGGAGGGTTGGATCTAACCAGGTTGAAGTTTGGCCAAGTTAATCTAATGGAAGGGGTGGAGAGAGGAAGGGAAGGAAGGGAAAGAGCAGGAGGAAAAGAGGGAGGAAAAGCAGGATAATGAGAGAATGAGAGGTATGAAGGTATGGAGGGAAAGAGGTAGATAGAGAAACAAACTACTTTGTTTAGTAGCTATTTTGCTGCTAACCAGAACTGTCTGCACATAATATATAATTAACAGTGGGTTTTGAATGTCTAGAACAAGAAGGATTTCAAAAATGAAAATATTCAAGTAAACTTACAGAAGTTTTTCATTTGTTTGCTGGTTTAATTTCCTTTACAAGTATTTAAGTAATGATGTGAATAAACTGTTGAGTGAAAAAGACAAAGTGAATAATTTGATGGTTTCTATGCACCTAAATTAATTAAGGATCAAGACCTTGTACTAAATTAACTATTGTAAAAAATAAACCTGAAGATTCAAAGAATGGATTTTAATTAGTGTTGAACAAATTCTCACACCAGGAAATCATATGCATTAATCGATATACTGTACAGAAAAATAGATTCTTGCTTTTTTATTATTCCCCTCACGAATATAGTGCTTACAATATTATACTTGTTCAGCAAAATGTAGCAAGTTAATCCTATTCTCATAAGAATAATTTCAAACCCAAGAGCCTCTTTTATAAAATGCTGAGCACATATTAGCTACTTTTATTGATTCAGACAATATATGAGTTGTCAGAAAAAAAACAATTTTTTAGAGCTATAACAAGATTTTCTTGACTACAGATGCTTTAGAACAATCATTAGTTACTTTTTTGAATGAAAATAAATTTAGTTCATGTTGAAGATCTATAATACTAAACATTGCGCCTTCTCTATTTGTGTGTTTTTATTTTTTGGATTTTGTTTTTAACTATGTGTCTTAATGGCTGATGGCTCAATAGGAGATTGGATGTTCTTCTTACAAGGATAGTTGTTACAGGGCTGTTTCACTCTGAACCAGATGGAGAGAACTGCTTATTAATTCAAGCCACTTTTCCCAAACTGACATTTCTCTAATTTCATCAGAAGTAGTAGCTATTTGAAGCTGCTGGATCTGTTTTATAAATGATTGTTCATTTTATAGGCCAAATGCCCCTTCTCCCCAAAAGCAAATTTAACCCCTAATGAGACTGAGCCCTATTTGGACTGCATCACGTAAAAATTTATAATAATGATCAATGTGAGGTGCACCTTGAGTTTCAGTTGGCGATGCTAGCAACTCCTTTCTTTACTTTCCATCCCCATCCTAGCAGCACTAATAGGGAAAACTGTGGGGAGAGAAAGGAACGGATGAGAAGCAAGATGACACCTGGGCCCCAATGACTTACTCTTCATAACTAGCAAAACATAATTATGTCACCACATCAGCAACCTGAAATACAGAAGAGAGCTCAGTCACTGTTAGGTGCTCTACTTGGGGTACCATTGGAATAGCTTCTTGAATGACATGGATATCAGACTCCCTTTCCTCACTTTTCATTCATTCCACATTAATCAACATCCACAGCATACTAGACATTATGCTAACTACTACACATACAAAGGTGACCACAGCACTGTGTCTCATGAATGGAGGAGATATGAATGGAGACAGGTGATGACCAGGTAGAGGGAATTTGAATACATAGGAAAGTAGTGTCAGTTTTCAGGAAGTAATGAAACATGAGTTAGGAGGCAGTGACTATGCCCATAAGATGAAGGACCTATTGGCAATCTAAGTTTGGATTCTTTTTTTCCCAATAGACAATGGAGACCATGAATGAATGAAGATTTTTAAGGCCAGGGAATAATACCCTAACATTTGAGTATTAGAAATATCATTCTGGCAAGGCTGTGGATAGAATTTATTGAGATAAAAGAATTTTTGAGACAGGGGACCTTTTTACAATAGTTCATAAAGAATTAAAGGAAGGAAGAGAGGGAGGGAGGAAGACTGGATCTAATTTTGAGGATAGAGAAAAGAAGATGAGTTGAAGAGATAGTTGGAAGTATAGAAAGTGTGTTAGAGGGGCTGAAAAAAAATCTCGTGTTAGGAGGACAGTTTCAGGCTGGAAAAATCTCTGAGCGTGTATATAATTACTTAAGCAAAATATATAGAACAATGTTGAAGAGGAATAATGATTATAACTTCAATGTGCCCTCACATTTAAGCAGAATTCAGAGGAACTTCATAGGATTGTTGGAAAGAAAACAAAAAGGGAATCAAGAAAAAGAGTGGAGGTGTCAGTGTGATGAATGACCAAAAACTTATTCAAATGTGTCCTGAAATGTAGCAAATAATAATCATTAGTATTCTTTGTCATAGTAATTTCAGTGAGGTATTGGAGGTGCAACCACCATTACACAAATAGAATTTGAGGAAATACTGTCAGGCAAGAATCCTTCTTAAAAAATAATAATAAGAGAAGCCCTAGGAAGAGAATGAAATGGGATTCCATTTATAGGGTGGAAAATAGGCTTATAATTTTTACTTTTTCAGTTTGTTTGGTTTTGTTGTTTGATTTGTATTGAGGCATGTTTACGACTCTGTATGCTAAGGGCAAAGACTTCAATGGAAAAGATCTTGAAAATGGACTAGAGGGGAAATATTAACTAAATCGAGATTTTTAGTCAAGGGTAGACAGGATGCAAGACCAGCCTTAAGTACATCTTATTAAGGAGGAGACTGAGGTGGAAAGGGATATGGTATAATTTTCAAGGTAAATTACTTATGAGGTAGAAAATTTTTCTTCTGAGAGTCAATATTTTTCCTTTTGAATCTGAAATTAATTTAATTATGAAATTAATTAATTTAAATCTGCAATTTATGTTGAGGTAGTAGAGAACTTAGAAGGCTGAAGGTTTTTAAATAACTCTCACAGGAGCAGCTGGGTGGCTCAGTCGGTTAAGCGTCCAGCTTCTGCTCAGGTTATGATCTCGCAGTCAGTGAGTTTGAGCCCCATGTCGGGCTCTGTGCTGACAGCTCAAAATCTGGAGCCTGATTCAGATTCTGTGTCTCCCTCTCTCTCTGCCCCTCCCTCGTGATGCTCTGTCTCTCTCTGTCTCAAAAAAAAGCATTAAATAAATAAATAGATAGATAGATAAATAAATGAATAAATAACTCTCATAGCAGAAAACCGGCTAGGTAAGACATTCAATGGCACTGATTACCCAGTTGAAGATTGACACTGTAATTTATAGCAGTCTTATCAGTTTCAAAATTGCCTTCAGAACTATACAGTCACCTATGTGCAGACAAAGAGAAGTATTTTTTCCAGGTCTGAAGGTACAAAGACTCTTAGAGTGGACCTTGTAGAATAATAAGAACAAAGTATATGGGTATTATAAATATGGGGCTTGATGAATGGACAAAGAAAAAGTGAAGCCCGGAGGAGGCTGTGAAAGACTGGGAAAAGAAAAGAATAAAAACATAACATGTGGAATGCTATGAGGTGAATTATGCCACCCAGAAGGATGCATTGAAATCCCAAACATTAGTATGTATGAATGTGATCTTATCTGGAATAAGGGTCTTTGCAGACGGACTCACATGAAGATAAAGAATGCTAGGGCAGGCTCTAAATCAATGCGACTAGTGTCATTATAGGAGGGGGGATTTGGTCACAGACACAGACATTCACACTGGGAAGACCATGCGTAAATTGAGACACATGTGGAAAAGATGGCTATGTGACAAGAGAAACAGAAATTGGACCAATATATCTACAAGCCAAGGACAGCCAAGAATGGCTGGCAAACACCAGAAACCAGAAGAGACAAGGAAGGATTCTCTTGTACAGGTTTCCGAAAAAGCGTGACCCTTGCCAATATCTTGATTTCAGACTTTCTAGCCCTCAGAACTGTGAGGCAATAATTTCCCATTATTTTAAGCTACCAAATATGTGGTATTTTGTTATGGCAGCCCTAGGAAATTAATACACCAAAATAGAGTTATCATCAATGATCTGTACAAATCAATAAGTTTTTAGAATGTGGAGAAGACTTGGGTACCTGGATGGCTCAGCTGGTTCAGCATCTAACTCTTGATTTTAGCTCAGGTAATGCTCTCACAGTCCTGGGCTTAGTCCCACATAAGCTCTGTAGTGACAGTGTGGAGCCTGCTTGGGGCTCACTCTCCTCTCTCTACCCCTCCCCTGCTCATGTATACTTGCTCCCTTTCTCTCTCTCAAAATAAGTAAATAGCTTTTTAAAAAGGGCTTTAAAAATAAGACTTTTGAGAAAACTAATTAGTTACATATCCATAAAATACATTTAATTTTGTTTTCCAATTTTGATTTGTTTATGATATATATATATATATAAAATATATGCATAAGTAAATTAGAAAGCCCTTTAAACAGCTCAGTCTTGAAAAAGAACCCACAAATCTTGGGGCACCTGGTGGCTCAATTAGTTAAGCACCCGACTCTTGATTTCAGCTCAGGTCCTGATCTCATGGCTTGTGAGATTGATCCTGTGTCAGGCTCTGGGCTGATAGCATGGAGCCTACTTGAAATTCTCTCCCTTGCTCCCTCTATGCCTCTCCTCTGCTCTTTTTCTCAAAATAAACTCTAAAAAACAAACAAACACAAATATTTTAACATTGTCTTTTAAACTATTCAATGACCATAGTGTTTCTCAGTGTTGAAAGAACCCAATTTGTTCATGTTTTTTTTTTCAGGCAAAATATGCTTTGTTAAAATAAAGTAGGATGTAGGGGTGCCTGGCTGACTTGGCTAAGCATTCATCTCCTGGTTTGGGCTCAGGTCATGATCTCATGTTTCATGAGACTGAGCCCTGTGTCAGCCTCTGTGCTGACAGTATGGAGCCTGCTTGGGATTTTCTCTCTTTCTTCTCTTTCTGCCCCTCTGCTGCTCAAGCATATGCTGTCTCTCAAAATAAATAGAATAAACTTTAAAAACTAAGGTAAAACTTTAACACAAACATATATTTAAATGTAAAATTTATTGATGGGAATCACTTATTTGCCCTTTCTATCCCACGCAAAGTGCATATAGTGATTATGTTTACCTGTTCGTATATAACACTTATTTTAATGTAATTGAGTTTTAATTTATGTAAATTAAGCAAAAATTCATTGCAATTAAGTATTGATCCTAACTGTAAATGTAGGTGTTGTCTATATTTTTAAGTTAATAAATTTTTATAAAAAACACTTATTTGTACATAGAAATTACTTGATAGGAAAAATGTTTATAGGCAGTATTTACAATTGATAATTTTAATGCCATCTTAGATTATGTGTAGTGCAGGGAAGAACAAAGATGGTTTCTTTCTGTAACAATAACAATGGTGACAATGATGATAATGATAGTTAGGCTTTCAGGAATGCTTACTCTATCACAAACTTTACAGAGACTATCCCATTTGTTTCTGAAGAACATAAAACAATAAAGTGGCTGCAATGATGCTGAGAAAACTGATGCTTAATGAGCATGAGTATAGCTGGAGACAGGACTGGAGTCCAGTTACATCCCTGAATTATTATGGAGAATCACTATAATTTTTTAGTACATTTCATAACTATGTATTTAAAGAACATCCTATCATTTCATTTTCTTTTCTTCTTTTTTAATAGTACAAGCCATATCAAAAGTCTATTGATGTAATATTCTGATATTAATATGCTCATTTCAACACTACTTATAAAATAATTAGATATACGGTGAATAGTCAGAGCATATAATTTATAAATAACACATATTTAAAGATAAGTCTGGTCAGTCTGTTTAAGTCAGAGTGCTTGATGGATTATGTGAGTATTTCTCTCAAAACAGGTGATGAATAATTATTCTTGAACAAAAAAAATCAAAGCATTAATTATGAATTAGTGTTTAGAGAATACTGCATAAAACTGAGCTCATCAGCAATAGATTATAAAAAGAAGAGCTAGTGAGGAGAAACAAAGTTAAAAAAATAGTAAAGTTTCAGGTAAGATAAAGTAGAAAATAATGTTAGAAAGATTGTAAATACAACTGGGAAAAGGAAGAAAATTGAAGAAGTTGATTGGATTTTGCCAAGAAACCATTTATGACTCTGTAAAATAACACTGGTAGAAGGTTGAGGTCAAATATTCTGCTGAAATAACTCCCTAGAAAAATCCTAATCTTTTTTTATTATTTTTTTTTGCCCAGGACAATTTTCAGAACTTTCTATAGTTTTGGGAGTTATTATGGTTATTGTAAAAATGGCTTATATTAGAGAACAATAAAACAAAACATTTTCAAAATATTTCACCTACTATAGTGTGTTTCAATCAAATGGATTCATAGGAATTACTAGGAAAACAAAATAACATTATTCCTCTCTCCATATCTCATAACTCCATGATCTATTAAATGATTATTTTCTAAACACGAAGGAATAAATATAAGATTTATTGTACCTAAATTAAGAGGATTTCTTAAACTTCACAGGTCTATAAAAAATTCCTGCTGAAAGTCTACCTTCCAAATCATAAACACCAAGATCCCAAACCCAGTAATAGTAAAAAGGAACAAAGAAAACTTGATTTTCTTCCAGTCTCTGCATGATACATATAGATATAAAAAATATAAAAATAGAGATGCAAAATATATAAATATATAACTGTAAAACATATAAATATAAATTCATATCAATACTTTTCTTTTTAGCTCAGTCAGTTTTCCTCAAGCAATCAGCATGGTTTTGATAATGTGAGTGGTGTTTGTGGTGGTATTGGAAGAAGGAGGATGAATTTTAACTTTATTGAGATACAGTAGGGCAGAAAAAAAAGTGGAGACCATTTTCTGTGTACATGTTGGGTAGAGAGGTAAATGTGAGAAGAAAAGGGATAGAAAAGGAGCTGTCTACACTGAGGATAAATATGACACTGTCCCATGTTCCCTTTAGTGAAGGAATTGCCAGTAAACTTCTCTTGCCCACTTTTTAACAAGTTAACTATTTCAAGCCTGGTTCCAAAACTCTGTATTATTCAAGTAGATTTTAACAAGCATATCTTGGACAAAAGTTTACCGTTTAACCTAATCTATAGGTAGCAAGCTTATTCTCTAAATCTGAGCAAAATTTGTAATACTATAAAATAGGGTGAGCCACATTTTTGTGGCTTATAATATAAAGTCACTCTCTAGGTAAATTCCAAACATGACTAGTCTCTATGCATAGAAAGAAATCATGTAAAAATGGGCAATATTCTAAAAACCACGTTGTGCTTTAGGGTGTATAACAACTTGCATTTTAAATCCCTCTAGTTTAGGACTATGATCTAATCCCATATGGCCTACCACTTGAATAATTTGACTATAAAAAAGCCCATGTATAGATCTTTACTTGGTAATTTTTTTCTGGTAAAATCAGAACGACAGCCAACTCAGATTTAGGTTGAAGCTCTGAATATCATTTCAAATTAGAATATATTTCAAGATCTTTTTTTTCACAGAGAGAGAACCAAACAGAATGTAATTTGGGTCAGAACCTAAAGGGCTCTCTTGGATAGAACTTATCTTAAACTAGGGTCTTCTTTACCCTTCCTTTGAGATTCCCTACATGGCAGAAGTAAAAGAAAGCATTTTTATGTGTTAGTATTAATGACCAGATGCTCAACTATCCTTAAAAAAAATTTAAAACATGTCTATGTTTAATATAATTACTCTAAACCTGGCTGGTATAGTGACTTCAACATTTAGATTTTCAGAAATTGGGTCTTCAATATATTTATCATACCTATCGTTAATCTTTAAGTACGGACTTCAATTGAAGATCATTTATTTGGTTTTCAAAATCTATCTACTGTAGACAGAAATTTATCCTGAATAACCTTCCAGAAAGATATTCCTCAAATCCGCATTTTACAATTCATCAAGAAAACATTTTTTTTCAAATCCTTTAGGATCAAGACCAAATATAAAATGTAAGAGAAAAATATAAATCTCATATAACATTTGTAAGTCTATCTGGCATAGATTCAAGAAAATATAAAATATATAAATATGAAAATGAGGAGTCACAAATCTTAATCTGTAAATCATTCACATGTCGCTATTAATAATTAAGTACAGAAAGAGAAACCAAGTTACTTACTAATGGCTTAGTATAAAATATGATTTTTCTAAAATCAAGGCTTAGAATCAGGATTTCTTTCAAAGAGATAGTATGGTACAAAATGACAGAATGCCAAATGTCAAGGACCCATAAACAACACTCCGGTAAATGGAGATAGAGTTTATATTAAACACTTTACCCCCCAAACACACTTCTACACAAATGTGCATTTCTACCGTCTCTATACCTCTTTTCTCCTACTCTCATGCAGGCTTAAACAGGGTTAACCCAAGCACAACAATTCTATCAGCAGATATACAGTCTTTGGAATTGTGGGAGCCCTAGGTAGCTGCCTTAACCATTAAAAAAGGAACTTAAGAGAACCCAATTTCTTTTCAAAACTTACAGATCAGTTAAAAGAATATCAATATATATTTGGAAAAATATTTTCAACTCTTGACAATCTTAAGAATTGCCATAGCATATGAAAACACAAACATACCAATAGCTTTGGTCATAAAGCTGCAATGAAGTTGAAATCTCCTGGCCAACAAGCAACTTATGTGTCAAAGAGGTAGTATTTTAAAATCAATATTTATGCCCATAGCAATTCTCATTTGAAATGAAACATAAAATCTGTACTTTCTCTTTATAAAATGATATGGGTCAATGTTTTGGCTAATGTTACAAAGCTAATTGAGGTATCGCAAAATAATTTAAATTATATGTGCCAGCAATTCGGTTCCATTTTAATACACTCATATGGAAAGTGTTTGTTTGTTTTTGGAAAAAAATAAACAGTATCTTGACTATAATGACAAACTCCAGCTTTTCTGCCGTGGATCCCTCTAGCAAAGGCTTAATATATCTGATTTGTCAAAGTCAACATTCCAGCTAATCTTTCTCACCAGTGTCAAGTGCTGAGAGCTATCACCTATTCATTTTGTTGTGCAAGGTAGGGAGAAAAATGGACAATGGGCAGAAAGTAATCTGCAAAAACATCAGAATAAAATGGTCTCTTGCACACAGCTACAAGAAAGATGCAGGAAGAATTAGAAAATCTTTGAGATTTCCTTTCCAACTCTTTGTACAAAGTGTGTTTGAATGTAAATTATTCCTAACTTTACTACATTGGTTAATAAATATTTTAAGACTCTAAAAATATTTTCTAATAATGCCAAAATTTAATATGTTTTACTGTATTGTATAGGCGGGGTGAAACAAATAAAATACTATTAAATATGAAATGCTTTGAAAGTTTTACAGAAATATTATTATTACTGCGATTTAACCTGAAATAAAAATATTTAACTCAGAGTTTTAATATTATATATGCCTGTAAATATTCTATTTAAATTTAAAAAAGTCTTTTGAACTTTTAGTATTATATTATTAATATTATATCTGCCTGTAAATATTCTACTTAACTTTTAAAAAAGTGGTCTAAAAAATGTTCAGAAAACATATGGCAACCATATATTTTTTCCTTCAGTTTTACCCACATGAATGGAATTTTCCGTAATGAACAACTAAGAATTTGGCTATCAACAATATGATATCTTCCCCCATTGAGTACATGTGTGCATATGTATGGGCATGTATGCATATATGCATGTATAAATTGGGAAGGGCATACTGTAATTGAATTGCAATATAATATAAATACTAGTTTAATGAGTTTGAAAATGCCTCAAAGTAGAAAGGATTGAGAGTAAAAACTAGGGAAATACAAGTCATTATGAGTTAAAATATCCATCCCTAAACGTATTGAAACTTATTAGCATGATTCTTCACCTTAGCATTAGCACTCTCTCCCTCCTCAATATTGGGAGAGTCAATGTGAGGAGGACCTTCATTGTAAGTATGTGTCCACTTAGGATCATTCCCTACACAAGACAGATACTAAGAAGTGTTAAAGATGTAGAGCAAAGGGAAAATAAGTAGACCTATGTCTTCTGAATATAAACCTTTTAATTCTACTCAACTTATGTAAAAATCAAAATTCAGGGCACTTAGGTGGCTCAGTTGATTAAGTGTCCAACTTCGACTCAGGTCAAGATCTCGTGGTTTGTGAGTTCAAGCCCCACATCAGGCTCTGTGATGACAGCTCATTGCCTGGAGCCTAGTTCGGATTTTGTGTCTCCCCCTCTCTCTATCCCTCCTCCTCCTCTCTTTCTCTTGCTTTCTCTCTCTTCCAAAAAATAAACATTAAAAAATTAAAAAAAATAAAAATTATTAGTATAGATTAGCAAATTGTGACAAATTGATCCAAATATTTGTGTTAGCATGTAAAACATAACAAATAACGTTTTTCTCATTACAGCTCAGATTTTTTGGTTAATTGACACATATAACAAAACATATTATAGAAGTAAATAAGCATTAGGAAAACTGGATTTAAGTCAGAAAAACGTGGGTCCCAGACCATTTCTATGACATATTTACATCTTTAAAATCCCTATTACCTAATCCATAAAAGGAGAATAATAATAGTGCTTCTTATGGTAACCCTTCTCATTGGATTCTGCCCACATTTTCCTGCAAGAATTACTGGAAGTATACTAGTCTCTCTCCAGTTGGTTAAAACTTCTTTTACGTTGTGCATAGTGTTCTGTTTCAATTTGGGATAAATTTATTAATACTTTTCCTTTACAGGTAAAGTTTGGGACTATAGTGTTGCATATAGTGTTGTTGCTGCTGTTATAGTTATTGTTGTTGTTGTTGTGTTATATTACATGATTATTTTTTCAGCCTACCTCTCTCTGATTGATTTGACCCAACTGAGAAATAGATGAGTGTTCTAGGTGGTATCTGTTCAGTCCCTGAAGCTTTCGTGAGTGAAGATTGGCTGGGGATGAACATCATCATCATCATCATCATTAAAAACATCTATAGAGTTTAATGTCTTTATGCTAGGTACTAAGAACACCTTTATTAAATCTTGTAATTATTATAACAACTTATTTACATGCTTTACTGCATATTACATATATATATAGTATAAAGCATATTTATGTGTTTTACTGCATACTGCACAATTACTATTATAATCTTTTTTATGGATGATAAGTCTGAGGCACTGAGAACTAAAATAACTTGTTCAAAGATACACAGTCATTACTGATAGAACACAAATTTAAACCAAGGCAGCAAAGAAATGGCTCCAAATCTTTTGGTGTACATATTACACTAAGCCTATTTTCACCATAATTTAAGAAGAATGAGAAATACATATACTGGCTTGATATTTTCAAAACTAAGATTTGCATATTACACTTGCATTTAACAATGTGATACTGACAGTGACAAGTGTTAGATAGCACTGAGTCCATTCTCTCACCTTTCTGCTCCAGGGTGTAGAGTGTCTTGCATCAACCAGAAAACAAAACTACATAATGATTCATTTTCCAAGGAAAATATTGAAGTATCACAGACATATAGTTTCACTAATAAGGACAATGAATGGGTATCAAACTTGCTTTTGCATAATGAAGCTTCCTTCTGATTATAGGGAGACCTTAGAAAATGCCTTTCTGTCTCTGCATAGTGTTGATTAGTGGCCTCTGGGCAGCTCAGTCAGTTAAGCAACTGACTTCGGCTCAAGTCATGATATCACTGTTTGTGAGTTCAAGCCCCACGTTGGGCTCTGTGATAACAGCTCTGAGCATGGGGTCTGCTTTGGACTGTGTCTCCTTCTCTCTCTGCCTCTCCCCACTCATGCCCTCTCTTTCTCTCAAAAGTAAATAAACATTAAAAAAAGTTTAGAGTGCTGATTCAATTAATAGTAGCAATAATAATTACCAACACCTATATCAATACCTATATACTTTGCTCTATGGTATACTCATTACATATTTTATCTTAATCAAAAAAATAAGAATGTAAAACTTTTTCCTCTTTCGATAACAGAAGCAAATGATGTAAATGCAACATAAATATTTAAATATTTTGAGGAATTTTCATTTTAAAACTATTTCCTCAGTATTAGAGCAACACCACCTATTAGATACTCATATAGAAAAGCAATCCATTATGGCATCCGTCCCTGACAATTCTAACTATGTAGTCCATCACAGTCAATGACTTTCTGGGCACTTTCTATTTCAGCACTGTCCTTAGATCATTAGTGTATATTTTCATTAAAAAAAGACAAATCTTATGTTACCATTACTTTACCCACCCATGCCTGCTACTTTATTGTTAGACAGTAAGAACATTAGGAAAGGAAATATATCATCATAATAAAATTCTCATAATTATCATGTATTGATCATTTGTAAGATATGAGACACTATACTAAATACATATGTCATCTCAGTTAAACTTCACCTATAAACTATAATATCACATGTGGAATTAATAAGTATTACTGACCTTGTACAGAGAAAGAAACACAGTCCTAGGAATGTTAGGCAACTTGCCAAGGGTTATATGACTAACCTATGGCAGAAATGGTTCTGCAACCAAGTCTCTGCTTCTAATTAAACCCTTCAGTGCTATATGGAGACGTGCCTACTGCCCAAAGGTATAATGAGAAACTACATGTAAGTATGTTTCTCTGACCTTCTTACATTTTCTTCTATTCTCATGTCCACACTTTATTTTTAAAAATAGTTTTATTGAGATATAATTAATATTCAAAGAACTGTCCATATTTAATGAGTCTATGCTTTGTAAATTGATGTCAGCTAGCAGAGGCAGGGGCACTGAGAAAGACAGGCACTCACAGCTTTAAGAGACTATTGATATAGCTTTCTTCTATAAACTTTTAGGAAAGAAGAGGGTTATATTTTGTAAAGAGGGACACCTTCTTTCTTTAGAGTGCGACTCTGATGTTCCCATTCTACATTTCCTTGTGGTAGGATATAGACCATAAATGCATATATACGTAATACATAAAGTCATGACTTTGACTTTCTAGTTACTGGAAAGGTATGGAGTACTCTACAATATCATTATAATGCCACGTTAATACAGTTATAAATTTTTTTAACATTTTAAAATATACATTTTAAAGTGCTTTTCACTTTATGTCCCTTCTAAACTAAAGTTTTTAATACCACATAACCTGTACTTGATGCACTGAGACAGTCTTTTCAATTATGGAAATATTTTTGTTGTTTTCCTAGCCCCTTGCATACACACATACACGCATGCACCTGTACATGATCAAACCCTCCTATACATTCAGGAAGGCAAGTTTTCATTCCCTTACTAGTCATGATTTGTAGTTGTCCAATAATAGAAAATTCTGTTCCATTTGTATTGGTGGAAGTAAAATATCTGATTGCCATATGTTTTCTAAAATGTTGCAAAAGGTGAGTGAACATTTTCATTTTCATTCACATAGAATATTTAAAAGCTAATATAGTATGAGATCTCTGTGACAAATTATATCAGGTTATAGAAATAGGAAGTGCATGTATTATATCATTCAAGAATGAATACTTAGATTATCTCATTTATTCCTATAAAATAGATGTTATCTCCACGTTAGAGATGAGGAAATGAAGATGTAGAGAGGTTAGATTTATTGCTCAAGTTTTTACAACTGGTGGGTGATGGAATTCGGCTTGAACTATGGCTGTCTGATTCTAATATCCTTGTTTTAAGGCATACATCTTCAGAGAGCAGGCCTGGGGTACATAACAGAAAATAATCTCTGAAGGTTAAGGCTAAGTTTCTTTGCTGAGTTATTCACAAAAGTGCTGGAAAGTCCCATTAGCTTGGCATAGTAAAGAACTAGGACATCAAGATCCGATACTAAAAAATTCTGATCCTTTTCATTTATCAGGAAATCAGATCTGAGGAACAATAGAGAAGGTAATGTTCTTCATATAGCCATTTACTTTTCAGGGTATAAAATCAGTGACATTTTATCAAAAGTATATCTAATATAAAATATCTTTATCTAGCTGGCTATCTAGCTAATATATCCATCCATCATTACCTACCATCTATCTGCCTATCAATCTGTATATTTTATTATATACATATGTGTTTAAGTAAATAAAATTTGAAGTTGACAGTAATCTTAACTTCTGCTGAATAGTAAGCACATCAGATTATTTATTTTTCTACCAAGTATGAGCTGAAAAACCACTCATGAATATATGAATGAGAGTTTGAGGTAACCAAGATAAATTGGTCCTAATGTATTATACTTAAAAGAGATAGAGATAGATCGTTGCATATAGGGTTTTAGGTTCCACATCTTATTTATTTTTCAATAATAGGTATTTCAAATTCTAAATCTAGCTTGGTCATGAATTGAATTATATATTCCAAGAGTTGGAGCAAAATATATGTTACATTACTTTTCAGCTTCTATTTATTTTATTATTTGCTATTACTTTTTAAAATTTGAAATATAATGTACCAGTAAAACATATTTGCCTAGAAAAAATGTAAATAAATTCATTAGATATCAGAGTAAATATTACTTTGTCAGCAGGAAATGTCATAGGCTAACTTTGTGTTAAAGTTAAAATTTTTGTATACCCATATATGCAACTCCCTGCATGCATGAATCATCTTATAAATTGTGCTGTCTTATAATAATATTCTATCTTTTCTAAAGGATTGTTTCTCAATTAATTATATTCTGTGCTTAATATTTGGAAGGTGAAATATATTTATGTTTAAAATATGAGGAAACATTAAATATTTGGAAAATGAATTAGTCTTCACTTCAAAAAGTTCAGCAAAATAAATTCAAAGTCACTTAAAGTGTTACAGGAAAATCACAAAACAACACAAAACCGCTGAAGAAGCTGACTAGAGTTAGGAAAGTCCTTCCCAATGAGGTCCAATAAACAAAAAAACAACTTCAAAGTAAAACAGAACAAAAATTGAATTTAAGATATAATTATATTACTATTATTGGAGAATACATTTAGTTTTCTATACTTCGAAACACACTTCATGTGAATTAAACGTATACTGAAAAAATATTTGTAACATTTATGGACAACATTTTTCACTGAATATGTGATTATTACTATAATATAAAACTTGAAAATTTCAATCTAGCTAATACATTAATAGTGGTACTTTAAATTTTTTCACATAAGTTTTTCAGATTGTTATATACTTGATATCTTTGATATGCAGTCTCTTTTATAACAATAAAATAATAATAATAGAATCTCTAAGCACTTCTTTTTTTAAATATTTTTTAATGTTTTATTTATTTTTGATACAGAGAGAGACAGAGCATGAGAGGGGGAGGGGCAGAGAGAGGGAGACACAGAATCTGAAGCAGGCTCCAGGCTCTGAGCTAGCTGTCAGCACAGAGCCCGACGCGGGGCTCGAACCCACCAATGTGAGATCTGACCTGAGCCGAAGTCAGAGGCTTAACCAACTGAGCCACCCAGGCGCCCCATCTGAGCACTTCTTTAGATAATGAGCATATATTAAATTATTATTTGAAAATACAGATCTCCCTCTCTCATATCCACTGACAGAAGATACTTTCAACCTCTTGACTTTAGGCTTGTTCATGTGACTTGCTTTGGCCAGTGCATTGCTAGTGGCATTGTAGCAGGTTGAGGAGGCTAGAGAAGTTCTTGGGTTTATTCTCTCACACTTCTGCTATCACTATAAGAAGAAAAGGGTAGATTCTGGCTAGCTTGCTGATACTGAAGGCAAGTTGAGATATGTGGAACAGAGATGACAAATTCCAACAAGACACTGACTGTAGGAAACAGATGTAAATACTTTGATAGAAACCGCAGATATTAAAGTTAGGAGTATAACCAACCTACTGAGTTTAAATTGCTGCAAAATAGAGGTATAGTGAAATTCCTTTGAGAAAGTGCATGTGGTCAGTTCATGCTTAAATTGGATGACTTGAGACAGTCAAACATAAAAATATATTAGTGACTTTTCAACAATGTAGATGAGAAATTTTACAAAAGTACTTATCAGGGTAAATCAATGGACATGGAAAAGATGAATCAGGAGATACTTTGAGAAGAAGAAGCTATAAAACTCAGAATTGATTATATAGCATGGGGTCAGTCGTATGTGACAGAGAAAAGGAATATATCAATATTTAGGGACAGATTGACAGTGGAAATGATGGCTATTAAAATCTGAGTGCAAAACCATTAGTGCAATGGTGATCTAACAAAAATACTAGAAGTGGAAGAAAATGTAGGTGCCTTCAGAGCATTCTCATGTAAAGATACTTGTCAAGGGATACGTGAAGTCTAAAAATATCTTAAAATAGTAATGACATGGGGTGCCTGGGTTGTTCAGTCAGTTAAGAATATGATTCTTTTTTGTTTGTTTGTTTTGTAACTTTATTTTTTTATTTTTTTAGAATATAACACTATTTTTTAATGTATGCAATTATTTTCCATCATTTACAATACAGTAGTTACAATGACACTCCAAATGGATAAGCAAAGTAAAAAATCAGAACCCCAACTTCTATTTCATGTAATTAGACTTATACAGAAATTAGAAGGTTAAGTAACAACTAGTTAATCACCTCATTTCACAGCTATCTGAAGTGGCAATCATTATATAGCAGCTTAGATTCTTAATTTCAGTTCATGATCTCATGGTTTATGAGATCGAGTCCCACATGGGCTCTGCACTGACACTGCGGAGCTTGCTGGGAATTCTCTCTGCCCCTCCTCCCTTGCTCATACGCACATGTGCATGTTCTCTCTCTCTGTATCTCTCTCTCTCTCTCTCTCTCTCTCCACACACACACACACACACACACACACACACACACACAAACACACTGAATAAATATTAAAAAATAGTAATTACTAACCTGTTCATAGTAATGGGTGCTAAGCATTCTTATAAGTAATAAATACATATTTTTTCCTAAAATTCACAAACGAGGAGTGTTGGCAAAATGAAAACAACAATTGTTAAACATAAGACCTTATGCCCTTATTCACTAGCTTTTTTTGAATAATAGAAAGGCATGAATGAGAAAAGTTTCTCTAAGGAAATCTCATAGGGATCAAGTTTAATGTACAGAGTATTTTCTCACAAAAAGTCATGTGAATTGATGAAGAAAATACACATTTCCATTTTTGTGCCTTTATAAGTAAATGTCATACAATGCGTGTGTGTGTGTGTGTGTGTCTGTGCGTATTGGTCACACAGTGCTATGGTTAAGCAAATAAAGTTACATATTCCTCACATTGCAATAATAATTTAACAGACGATCCCAAAAATGAAGAGCTAGGGTCATCAAGCTAGTATAATCATAAGGTTTATTTGGAGATACCACACACTTTCCACACAGTGTTAAACTTAGTCTCCCTTAGTCTAGGAGAGAACAATAAAGCAAATAAATACATAAAATATCAAGTAGTTGTATACTATGTGAAGAAAAAGTGTGGCCACAGTATACAGAGTGACCACAGGAGAGGAAAGCTGTGGCTTTCAGAGGAGGTGATATTTGAAGTGAATATATACAATGGGAGTGTAACCCAGGAGGATATCTGGGGGAATGATATTCTTGGTAGAGGGAGCAGCAAAGTAAATGTCCTGTGGCAAGCTCATTCTTGTATACTCTAGGATTAGCTAAAATACCCATGGGGCTGGAGAACACCAAGTATGAAGAAATGTTGTAGATGGGATGGCAAAGATGACCACAGCAAGTTCAAGCAGGATTGTGAATTTAGAATAAAAATTTTTTTTTCATTCCAGGAGTAATGAGAAATAATTTGTGGTTAACAAGGAAGCAACATGATCAGATATATTAATTATACATAATCTCACTATCTTTTGAGTTAGAGTAAATATTCACATATGTACATTTTCAGAAGTTAATGCCATTACATCATAGAATTAAGGCTAAGTAATTGATACCTGATTAGTTCCCAAATGTGTGTTACCTAGAATATTGTTCTTAGGATATACTCTGGAAAAAAAGGTGGGGGGATGGACTAAGTAAGTTTAGAAAGAGATGATGGGAAGCCAAGATGAGAATTGAAAAATGTCCAGTGGATTTATTAACAGGAGAGTCAAGGAGCTACCTGGGCAAATTTGGAAGACACATGAAGGTAGAGGAATAATGGAGCCAACTGAATATAAGGTCATGAAAATGGTGCCCAGGGGAGAGAAACGTCTTTGAACAGAAACAAGGATAACCTCTAGAGAGGAATATGCTGTCTCAGACATAGAAGGGTAAATATGTGTACTGAACACAGAGAATCCCAATGGGACAGATTTTACAAAGAAAATAGAACTGAAGATCACGAATGAAAATTTTATAGACTGAAGTGGATACCTGAGAAGTCAGAAGTACTAATTGAAAGTCAGAAAGTTCAGAAAGACTGCACGTTGTGAAAGTTCAGGTACTTCCTCCCACTACAAAAGGAGGAAAGAGGAGAGAAATGTATGGAGAGTGTGGTAAGCTTTCTGGATTTAGAAGCAGAAGAATGTGGAAAACCTGCCAGGTGATTCTATTTTTTCAATGAAAGGAAGTACGAGATTATCAGCTGTAAGAAAAAATAAAACTGGGAGAGCAAAGAAAGCAAAGAAAATTTAAAAAGCGGCAAAATACAATTTTCTAAAAATATACCTTTCTGAAAAGCAGACTCCTCAAACAGTCAGGAAGTAGAGAGTATGTGACAAAGGTGTCTCAAAGTCTTTGAGATTATGAAGCACTGAATTTACATGCTGTTCATACACTTCAGTCTTTCTCACAGTGATAAAAATAAGAATGTTCCAAGATGGAAAAACCTCACCTGGAGAGGGCATGAGATTGTTGGGCAGATATGGTGCTATAAAGTGGTCTCTACCCAGACATAAAGGGCAGATGGAGCCTACATAGGAGACAATAGAAACCACAGCGTTCTTCGAATGAACAGTAAACATAAAGGCTTCAAACTGAAAGGTTCTGGGAGATTCTGGGAGCTCCTACAGTGCCATACTCATCAGGGGGTGGCATCAGGAGGTGCCATCTATACTACCTTCTCTTCCCTGTCTTCTGATGAGTGTGTGTGTGTGTGTGTGTGTGTGTGTGTGTGTGTGATAACAATTGTAGTGTCTATCAGCAGAGGCAGTAAAGAAAATGATCATATATATGACATTAAATGTGGTTGTTGCCCTAGAAAGATATTTTTGTACATCTGTAATTTACTTCAAGATTGGGAAAGATAAAAAGTAAGAGAATCGGGGCATTTTGCTGTTTTGCTGGTTGCATGCGCACAAAGGCAAGACATACCCTTTAAGAGGGCAGAAGCCGTGGAATATTGACTAACTTTTTCTTTTCTTTTTTTTTTTTTTAACTCTATGGACTCTTGGTGATATAACTGGTCTTTATCTATTACTATTGTTATCTTCTTGCCTCAGCTCTCCTTAGGCCAGAATCTCTTTCAGGGGCAGGGCTGTCTTTATATTGCTTTCAGTATAATGTACATAGCTCAAGTAGTTGAAGTGAGTTGTAGTAAGTGCACACGTAGTTTAAAAGAAGGTAAAAGGGAAAAAAAGGCATTGCTACATTTTTTTAGGAATATGCATTAATAAAGTGTAGAATTATTTTTAAATATGAAAAAACTAATTCTCATTGCATTCATTGTTGTGCCTGGTTGTTCCTGGCTCTATGAAGTACTCACCTATGTGTCCTTAGCCAAAACTGTAATATATTTTCAAGCGCATTTACTGAATCATCATTAGATCTGCACAGATATCCTATGTTCCATTTCTTTTATAATTACAGATTTTCTCCCATTGAAACATTTAGCAAGATAGATTATTGGCAAATACTTATTAAAATGATCAAATGACCATGAATATTTATTAGCGACCTATTTGACTGACATTGCCAGCTGTCTGTAGCTCTGAAGCTAGGAATACTCCTCTCAGGCAAATCCCTAAAAATGTTTAGATGAAAATCTCATGGTTATATATTAAATTTCAAATGTAATTGAATTACTGAAATAAAGAAGAAACTACAAAGTCCACTTAAAAATAAATTTAGCTTTAAATGGGGCTGATTAGTTATAAAGTCTTTTCAATATTTATATCATTGTTTCTGAACAAATGCTTGTCAAGAAAATGAGGAGTTATACAAATGCAAACTTCCAGTTAGAAACTTCTCTAGGGATTATATTGCTATAATGTATAAATCTTCCATTAACTAAAATGAGTTGTGTACATGTCAAATATTTGTATATACCTATATTGTGTAGATCTCTCTCTCTGTATATATAAGTATTTTTTGCTATTTTAGACAGATATGAATTCAGATAGAGCTTGTAGCATGTAGAGATTTTTTGTGGAAATATTGAGGCACATTACAGGTCAAAGAAATTTATGTGACAAATAACATCATGTATTGTGTATATATGTGTACAGTTACATTGTTTAGAGCTACAGTGACAAAAGCAATATGCAGACAAACTCACCCAGAACATTATCTCCAGATTTTTCCAATGTTTAAAATGAAAGGTTAGGGCGATCAGAAATATCTGCAAGTAAACCCAAAGGCCAAATTTGGCTGGACTCTTGAATCTTTATGGTGGTGAGCTGCTGGGCGTTAACAATGTCATTGGTCAAAGGAAACTTTAAAACATGGATTTACTCTCAGCCACGGTATTAGAAAAATCCTGCCTTTTCCCCCTTTGTCCTGACCAGTGGCATAAAACATGAAATAACACCACATTTCATTCAACAGAAGAATACTTTAAGACTCTCCTGCCTCAAATACAAATGTAACATGTACGATATGACTCAGTGTTTCAGTTTTATTTTGCTATAACATACAGACAAAAAGCATTCTGAAAAAGTAGTTCAAAAGAAAAGAAAACATTTTATGACTTGTAACATAGAATAGCATCTCTTCTCCCTGACCACATTATGGTGTAAAAGGATTTCTTATCAAACTTTCACCAGAGCAAAGAAAAAGAAAGCTTCTCTTACCAGAGTGGAATAAAGCGTCAACCTTGCTCTAACGTTTTCTGCAGCTCTGGTTGGAAAAGACAAATCCAAAGCGGCTTTGTGCATATAACTGATCTGGCTGATCTCCAGTCCCTGCACACACACACACAAACCAGTATAATTGGCTCTCAAAAAAGTGTTGTAAACATTCATCATGATAGCACTTGCATGTTGAATCTAGTCACTGCTGCCCTAGTGGACTTTTTCCAAACAGGCCAATTACGTTACCACTTTCAGTCCTTGCTATTTGTTTTTCTCCATTCAATGCTGAGATTAATATCCATAAAGAAATCACGAATTTGTGAGTGTCAACTCGACGACTATGTCAAGACTCTTGGGTCTGAAGGTACAGCTCAGACTTAAATAAATCAATCAATCAAGATAATGTTGTCTGATAAATAAATTGCCTTGGCATCTGCATGCCTTTATTTTTAAATTTGACAATATTCAGCCCCTTATTTACATGTGAATGAGATATCAGGGTTTTTAAGGGTCTTTCCTTCACTAATTGATGAGTCAAGAACATTCCATGCCTCTGCTTTGCACAGAAGCCACATCAATAATGCCTACAACATACCCTAGAGTCTGAGACCAACTGTGCTGCATTTCTAAATCATGTTAAATATTCCACTATTCCTTTGCCCAAACCTTCACAGGGTTCCGGATTCAGTCATATCCTCTAATTTTTATGGGAGCAATGAAGGCATCACACAACCTGGGCTTTTTCTTATTTCCAAATGTTCAATTTTATGGGAGCATTAAGTGATTATAAGAGTGGCATATTCCTATTACCAAGAAAATGTGAACACTAGATCAAAAAAATAAGTCTCAGTGAGAAACGCAGCCTCAAACTGTATTACTTCTTATAATGATCTCAGCAATATGTTGATCTTAGAACCACATGAAAGTATAATCCTTGTCTTGCTTCCCATGTGCCAAAGCCGGACTAACAGTTATTGGCAATGCCACCATTTAAAAAAAAAATTAGTGGATTGATTGCATAGAAGGGTTTTGGATTTTTATTTTTTGCCATTTTAAACCACTGCTTCCAAAACAATATATCTAAGATTAAAAAAGAAAAGAAGGAAAGGAAAGAAAAACATTTGTGTGACTTAGCTCACTGATTGGAAATCAGAACATTTAGAGAATTATTATCATGTATTTGCAGCTGTGATACATTGAGGAACTTACACAAAATCTTTCTGGGCATGACAATTTTGGAAAAGACTTTCAAATAAAATTAAAAAGGATGTTTTTTATGATTTTCTTCTAAACATTTTTTTTAAATTTAGGAATTACCTATTAAGTATCTCTAGATGCACACCCTTTGTTAATTTCTTAGGCTACAGTAGTGAACCAGATAAATATCTTCTCTTTCTCCCAGTTATTTTCAGTCTCCCTAATTACAATGAATAGGATCGCCTTACATTTTCTTCACCGAAAAATACTAATTACTACCGAGGAGCTTCCAACTCACCTAATCGGCCCCAGCTGTCTACCTAACGCCTTTGAATTTTACCGCTGAAACTTTTCAGATGTTCACGGAACTTTCCTGGGCTGATTCCTCTCATTCACATCAGATGACTGCCCTGAATCATTCTCAGAAGTTTAAAATCCTGTTTTAATATTTTCCTTTATTTCTCTGTATTTAAAACCCTCCCGCCATCCCCACTTTCCCTCTTGCCACCATATTTCTTCATTGAAAAAGATTTCAAAAATTCTACTTTTTCACTTTCCAATTCCTTCTCAATTAAGTCTCACAGAGGGTCCATCGAGCCATTAAAATAGATCCCATCTTACCTCATCTCATGTGAACACAGTTACCTAATTCCTTCTTGAAACGTTTTATTCTCTCGTCTCTAGTGATGCCACCTTGTTATGATGATTCTCCTAACCTGCAGATCTTTCAGTCCCAGGTTCATTGGATTGCTTCTCCTCCTCTGCCAGAATGATGATTGCACAACTCCTAGATTGGTCACGGACTCCTTTCTATTCTCAAATTCTCACTTTCCCCATAGATGTTCTCATCCAGGTCTTTGGCTTTAAATAATGTCTATCCTTTTCACTACCAAATATACATCTGCAGCCTGACCTCTCCACTGTTCTCCAACTGGGACACTCCATCTGCTTACTGATCTCAATTCTTGGCTCAATAACAGGCATTTTAAAATTCAAACATGAAAAAAGCAGAGAAATTGATTCTGCTATGTCTTTGTAAATTTCACCTTTTCCCAGTCTTCTTTATTTTAGTGAAAATTCAACAATTGTTTAAACTAAAAAACAAAGGGTTTTTTAAATTTTACGTTTTGGGGGGGTTACAAATGTATAACATAAAATTTACATCTTAATATAAGTGTACAGTTCTGCAATGGTAAGTTTATTCACACTATTCTATACCCTTTTCAAAATATCTTCATTTTGCAAAACTGAAACTGCTCCCCAATAACTATGATCTATTGATCTATAGAATAATGCAGAGGAATCTCTAAGTGAAAGAAGCTAAACAACATGAGTACATACTGTATGATTTCATTCATATCTAAAATTCCAAAAATACAAACTAATCAATAGTGACAGAAAGCAGATCACGTGTTGCCTGGAGACTAGAAAAGAAGGTGGTAGAACTGGTGTGAGGGACAGCCAAGGATAATAAGGAAACTTTTGTGGGTAACAGATGAATTTATCGTCCTGATTGTCTTCTTCATTTCATGAATGTAAATATATGTCAAAAGTAATCAAATGGCATGCTTTAAATATGTACAGCTCAATTTATGTCAGTTATCCTGAGATAATAACATTTATATTAAACAAATAAAACTCTTTAATAAGAACATGAAAATCTAACATTTAAAGGAGAAATATTTGTAAATCTTCAAAAAAGAGGATACTCAAATGGCCAATACCATATGAGAGAGTGCTCACCATTATTTATTATTAGAGAAATGCATGCTCATCATATTGAGTAGAATATCTAAAATATTATTTTAATATTTGGGGAAAATGGAAAGCAAGTGGAAGTCTTATACACTGCTTAAAGTTTGGCAAGTTGGAAAACTGGTAGTATATACTGAAGCTAAAAATATTCTTACCCTGTGATCCAATAACTACACTGCTGGTTTCATACCTAAAAAGGATATGCTTATGGCATCAAATATGGTGTAAAGGTGTACCACAAGTTGTTTACAGTTCCTGCAGAAACAAACGGTCTCTTCAATCAACACTTCTGACCCCATGCCTCCCTGTCAGTATTGTAAGCAATGTAGATGGTTGTTCAGAAATTCCAGTGCAAATGATCAGAACCTAACACAGCAGAGGTGTTTCTGAAGAAGTATGAGCAAACTGAGGAAAGTCTGCATTTATTCAGAACCAAAGCCCAATACTTTAAAACTATCTAAATGTCCATAAGCAACCACGAAAAACTAAAATCTATCCAATCGTCTAGCAGTAAAATGAATAAATACATTTTGGAATATTCATGTAATGTAATGAAACACATCAATGAGAAGCAGCAAACTATTGTTATATACAACAACATAGGTGAGTCTCTAAACCATAATGCTGAGAAAAGATATTATATGCGAATAATATATCTTGTGTGATCCATTTATATTGGCTTCAAAAATAGTCAAAACTAATTTAATAGGATAGATGTTAGTTTATTGCTTAAGTATTGGAGTAAACTGAGGAGAGTGACTAGGAAGAGGTACAAAATAATATCCTGAGATTTTGGTAATATTTTCTTTCCTGTTAAGATTATACTTACAACAGGAAGTATGTTCACTGTGAAAATTCACTAAGTTCTTCACATAAGAGTTTGCACTTTTTTGGATATGTTTCAATAGAACTTTTAAAATATGTATGTATGTGTTTTAGTCATATACACACATATGTGCACGCATGCCATATATACATATATAAAGTTATAAAAAGTAATTGCAATTTATGTTTTAAAGAACAGATTTGAAATGTTTGTGGAAACATATTACTAGGGCTATATTATATTTTGTCCCAGTAATGAAAATAAATTACACAGAAGATAAGGTTAAAATGTTCCAGTAGGAAAATAGTCATTTGAATAATTCCTTATCCCAGAAAGGCTACTTCAGATAACATTTTCAAAAAAATAATGTATTTATTTCCTAAAAATAATATATCATTATAGTACAGATATTACTCTGTATTTATTTTTCACCCTTTTTTTGTTATTTATTTAGTTTTGAAAGAAAGTCTGAGACAAAGTGAGTGAGGAGAGAATGTCTGCACTGTCAGCACAGAGCCCAACGTGAGGCTTGAACTCACAAACTGTGAGATCATGACATGAGCTGAAACCAAGTTGGTCACTTAACTGACTGAGCCACCCAGGCACGCCTTATTTTATATTTTTTACTTATGAAATTTCTTGAGGTTCTGACTTAGAAATATAAACTTGTTTTTTTAATAGATTTAAAAAACCAGTTTATTAACAGTAAAAAGTGAAACAAAAAATGGTATCTTATCATTTATATTATCTTATTGCTTGGGGCACCTGGGTGGCTCAGTCAGTTGAGGGTCCAACTACACTTCAGGTCATGATCTCCCAGGTTGTGAGTTCGAGCCAAGTGTTGGGCTCCATACTGACAGCTCAGAACCTGAAGCCTGCTTCAGATTCTGTGTCTCCCTCTGTCTGCACCTCTCCAACTCGTGCTCTTTCTTGTTCTCTCAAAAATAAATAATAAACATTTAAGAAAGTTTATTATATTATCTCTTTGCTTTTTTCTCACATTACTAATATGAGTTCTATGTATGGTTTTATATATTATCTACAGTTCACATAATAAGATGAAAATTGCAATCAGGGCTTAGAGCTAATCATGTAACACATTCTTCTGATATTTATGGATATGGTTAGTCATGGCTGGGAAAAGTGTGGGTATCACAGTCATAGAGAAACAGGCTGGAATATATATCAAGTTTTGTAGGTTGTATCTCAGTGTCATGCCTTCTTTCCCTCATCTATGAAAGGAGATGGTAATGTTCAACTTCCTAACTGAGGAGGCCAGAAGATACTGAAGGTGAAGTGCCTAGAATGGACCTTTACACATTGTAAATGGAAGCATTATATGTGAACATATAAAATATGTTATGATCTATAAACTTATTATCACATGAAGTACTAAAAACAAGATGGGTTCTTTGGCCATATATTGCTAGTGTTTTACATAATATATAATATTGGAACATATGATATAAAATGAATAACATGTGAGTAATACCAGGGGGAAGAGCTATTGTAGAATACTGGACCTGTAGTAAAAATGGTATTCCAGAGGGTGCCCTTTTATTAAATGAACAGAATTTTCTTCACATAACTGATGAACACTTTGGTCTGAGTGAAAAAGAATGACTAGAAAAACCTTGGCTACAACTTAAACAAAGTGTGCCAATAAACTTATAAAAGTCTAAAGATGATTATTTATTACTAAGTAAAATTATTACATTGCATAAACACCAGTTACATTTTAAAAAAGAAAAGTTTAAGAGAATTGTTTTCAATAAGAGGCTTGCGGATTAACCAGTGTGATCTCATTGTAACTTCTACTGCTTTAAGTCAACTTGGTTTATAGTCTCCCTCAATGTTTCTTTAGGGGGGAACAATAAAAAGAGAGATCTCTTTAAATAGTCAGGACAGCAAACATAAACATAAGACAGGGAAGAGATAGATATAAGACCAATAAAAGCAATGAAGAGCAAGAAAAGAAAATACAAAAATAAATAAAATCCCATTGAGGGTCATATCTTTACCCCAGGGTTTTTTTGTTTGTTTGTTTGTTTGTTTGTTTTTTGGCCATGACATGCATAAGCCAAGACATTTTGTCATCTAACCTAGTATTTCAGCATATGACTCCATGCGTATGACTAATTTTTTCAAATGTAAGAGTCATTTAGCATTTTTGCCTTTTCCTAAAAGCAAGATAATTTCTGCGATTTTTCTTTGAGTAGTTTTAAACGGCTGGATTCTGTCAGAAACCAGGTCAATGACTTGCTGGAGGCAGAGGAGTGAGGTCAGAGATATTGGCTAAAAAGAACACTGTTTAAGATGAGGAAACTCTTCCATATGACGATATAGTACTTACATGGTTGCATGCATTTATCAAAATGTATTACATACATTGAAATATGTTTTTGAAATGGATATAGTTTATTGTTTGTAAAGTATATCTCAATAAAACTAAGAAAAGATTAAAAGGGCCAGTCCCCCCAAAGAGTAAGATAAGTTTAATTTTAGATAGGTCACAACAGTGCGTAGCTCCAAAAGGTTACTATTCACAAATGTGACGGTGCTCTTGGAGTGACGCCACGGAGACAGTCTTTCATGCCACGTCTTAGTCTTCCATAGATCATTTACAACTTCAGCTTCTCTGTGAAACGTTTATCAAATGAACACTCTCTCCTCTTTTTCTCATCTGCACGGATTTTACAACTTAATAAAATTAAATATGTGCAAAACTGTACTTATATAAAAAGCTTATGATAATGATCTTTTAATAGAGTGTAATAAACTTCTCCATAATAAGTAAGCTGGTCTTCATATTAGTTTTTAAACATTTCAAACAAACACATTGACTATCACCATAAAACATTCAACATAAAACACTAAAATGTGGCATGCCACATAAATGATGGTTAGATGAAAATTGAATCTAAATGGCAATATTCACTATTTTTTTCCTTTTTTGTCCTTTTTCATTTTATTTTTCCCTCATTTATCCTGCCCCCTTCTCACCCCATTCTCTTCTTTCTTATGTTTAGTTTTCTCATTATTACAGCTGCTAGTATTTATTTAATTCTTTCTATATGCCAGGTGCTAGTTTGAATGGTTCATATACTGCATAAGTTACTTTCTTTCTTTTATCTGCCATGTTTTCTTCTTTATTAGGTCTTTCAGCTTCCACGTTTAAAGTAATTTGTCTTCCTTATTTTTAGCCCCACCTTGAAGTACCAACTAAGATTCACATTTTTCATTTACAAATAAACTAGTTAGAGGATTATCAGGCATTGATTTCCTCTTTCTCATTAACTAATGGACATATCTTAGAACATGGATTCTGTCCTCAACATTGCTATTAAAAAATTATCCCTGACAATTGCTTTATTTCTGAGGGATTATTTGTAATAGATCTATTTTCATTTGTGATTTTGTCTGTTTGGGTGCTCTCTTTCTGGGAAGCCTGGCTAGAGGTTTAACAATTTTGTTTATTTTTTTTTTTTTTTTCAAAAAACCAACTCTTGGTTTGATTGATTTGTTCAACTGTTCTTTTCAATTCTATATTGTTTATTTCTGCCTTGATCTTTATTATTTCTCTTCTGCTGCTGGGTTTGGGTGCTCTTGCTGCTCCCCTTCTAGTTCCTTTAAGTGCTCTGTTAGATTTTGAATTTGTGCTTTTTCTAGTTTCTGGAAATAGGCCTGGATTGCAATATACTTTACTCTTAGGACTGCCTTTGCTGCATCCCAGAGAGTTTGTATTGTTGTATTTTCATTTGTTTCCATATTTAAAAATTTTTTTTCTCTAATTGCTTGATTGGCTCAATTGTTCTTTAGTAGGGTGGTCTTTAACCTCCATGTTTTTGGAGGTTTTTCAAGCTTTTTCTTGTGATTGATTTCAAGTTTCATAGCACCGTGATCTGAAAGTGCATGATATGGTCTCAATTCGTTTATATTTTGGAGGGCTGCTTTATGACCTAGTATGTGATCTCGTTGGACAATGTGCTATGCACACTCTAGAAGAAAGTGCCTAGCCTCAGGATGTAGAGTTCTAAATATATCTGTCAAATCCAACTGTTCCAATGTGTCATTCAGGTCCATTGTTTTTTTGGTTATTTTCTGTCTAGTTGATCTATCCATTGCTGTAGGTGGAGTATTAAAATCCTCTGCAATTAGCATATTCTTATCGATAGGATTATTTCTGTTTGTGATTAATTTTTTATGTATTTGAGTGCTCCTGAATTTGGCACATAGATGTTTATAATTGTTAGCTCTTCCTGATGGAGAGACATATAATTATTATATAATGTTCTTCTTATCTTTTGTTACTGCCTTTACTTTAAAGTCCAGTTTGTCTGATAGAAATATGGCTACTCCGACTTTCTTTTGACTTCCAGTCACATGATAGGTATTTCTCCATCCCTTTACATTCAATCTGAAGGTGACTTCAGGTCTAAAATGAGTCTCTTGTAGACAGCAAATAGATGGATTTTGATTTTTTTATTCATTCTGCTACATCTTTGATGGGAGCATTTAGTCCATTTACATTCAGTGTTATTACTAAAGAATATGAGTTTAGATTCATTGTGTTCTCTGGAGGGTTCATGCTTGCAGTGGTGTCTCTGGTACCTTGTATTCCTTACAACATTTCCCTCATGGAGTCCCTCTTACGATTTCTTGTAGGGCTGGTTTGGTGGTGATGAATTTTCAATTTTTGTTCATTTAGGAAAACCTTTATCTCTCCTTCTATTTTGAATGACAGGCTTGCTGGATAAAGGATTCTTGGCTGCATATTTTTTCGGTTTATCACATTGAAGATTTCCTGCCATTCCTTTCTGGCCTGCCAAGTTTCAGTAGATAGGTCTGTAATCACTCTGATAGGCTTCCCTTTGTATGTTAGGGCCCTTTTATCCCTAGCTGCTTTCAGAATTCTCTATTTATATTTATATTTTGCCAGTTTTACTATGTCGTGCTCTAGGTCGATTCAAGTGACATCTGAGGGAAGTTCTCTGTGCATCTTGGATTTCAATGTCTATTTTCTTCCCCAGATTGGGGATATTCTTGGCTATAATTTGATCAACTACCCCTTCAGGAGCTTTTTTTCTTTCTTTTTCTTCAGGAATTTCTATGATATGGATATTGTTCTGTTTGACTGTATCACTCAGTCCTCAAATTCTCTTTTTGTGCTCCTGGATCACTTTTTTTCTCTTTTCCTTGAATTCCTCTTTTTCTATAATTGTGTCTTCTAATTTACCTATTCTCCTCTCTGGCTCTTCAGACTGTGCTGTGGCTGCCTCCATTTTATTATGCACCTCATTTATAGCCTTTTTAAAAAACACATGACAGCTCTTTTTAAGGTCCCTAGTCTTTGTATCAATAGCATCTCTGATGTTTTCCATGCTTTTTTCAAGGCCAGTGATTAATTTTATGACAATTGTTCTAAATTCTTGCTCCATTATGTTGCTTATATCTGTTTTGAGTAACTCTGTAGCTTGGACTTCTTCCTGAAATTTCTTTAGAGGAGAGTTCTTCCGTTTCATCATTTTGGCTAACTTTCTGTCTCTTGTCAGTTTAAAAAGTTGTTATGCACTCCACACCTGTGAGTATTGCTATATTAAAGGAGACTCATTGACTGTGCAGTGCCTGTTTGTTCAGGAAGAGTTCTTTTAATGGTGTCTCTTGGTTTCTCTTATTGTGCTTTTGGTTATTTTATTTTATTTTATATTTTATTTTGAGCTATATAAAAGTAGTATTTGTACAACATTTTGAAGGTGTGAAGTGACACTGAACTGGACACTTTAAAATAGTTAATTTATGTTATGTGAATTTTGCCTCAATAAAAAGTATTGTGTTGTTTTGGCCTTCTATTCCATTTTTAACCAACATGTATTAACGGCTATTCATATGTTCAGCTTTAATAGATATTGTCAAGTTTTCAAGGTGGCAATGCCAATTTACTACATTCACTGTAAGTGAGGTTACTAGTTCCTCTATATCCTTGCCGACATTGTTTTTTTTTTTCTTTCCTGATCTCATTGTGGTTTTAATCTGCATCCCCTTGAACATGAATGATGCTGAACACCTGTACATAAGCAGATAGGTTATTTAGGTAGTTATATAAGTGAAGCACCTAATTTTTCATTAAATAACCTTATTTTATTAAGTTGCCTTTTCTTGCTTATAAGTAGGGATTCCTTATGTGTTTTGAACAAAAATTCTTCATCATATAAAAATGGTTCCTGGCATTTATTCAAATTTTCAAAATATCCTTTTATCTTATGACTTGATTTTTTTAACTCTCCTAATAAAGAACAGGTTTTTAAATGTAGTTCAATTTCTCATCTTTCCCTTTATAGTTAGTACCTTTGACTCTTGTTAAAATATATTTGCCTACCATGAAGTCATGAATATCTTTTATATTATCTTCTAGAAGTTTCATTGTATTACCTTTTACATTTGAGTCTAAGATTCTTTTCATTAATTATTCCGCACTATGTGAGGGCCATTACACACTTGTTTTTTAATCATATTCTTTCCATTTTTGGTGTGTATGTATATACACACATTTATTTATGTATAAATATGTATGCATATACACATGCACATACATGCATTTATATGTGTATTTACATACATATATATTCACAGATATCTAAAATACTATCCTTTTTTATACAGGTAGTGTTATATTTGATATATAATATGTAGATAATCATATCTGATGATCATATAAAGAAAGTGGGTCATCTGTCAGTCTCACTTAGTTCCTCTGGAGGCAATAAGTTTTTCCTTGGACTCTTATTAAAGATTTTTTCTTATGTTTGGTTTTCAGCAATTTTACTATGAAGTGCCTGGATTTTCTTTGCATTTAAATTCTTACAGCTTCTTCAACCTTTGGTATCATATTTTTTGTCAGATTAGGAAAATTATTGGTCAGTATCTTTTCAGATCTTGCTTTTGCCTCTTTCCTCTCTTTCTAGGGCTTTAATTAAATGTACCTCTCATCTTTTTTTTTCTGCTCCTCAAGACATTCTTTCCTAATTCAATAAATTCATTTTAAAAGAATATTAGACAGTAATCTTCTCTTCTGCAATGTCAATCTTCCTTTATACCTATCTATTGAATCCTTATTCAGTTATCAAAAATGTTATGTTCTAGGATCTTTTTCACATTACACACACACTTAAGACAACTTAACTTCAGTTATCTGTTGACTGTTCTATACTCTATTCATTTTTGGACATAGTAATTATGATCATTTTAAAGTCTGTGTCTGGGAGTACCATAGTGACTCAGTCAGGTAAAGTCTGATTCTGGATTTTGGCCCAGGTCATGATCTCACAGTTCATGAGTTTGAGGCCTGAATAGGGCTCCACACTGATGGTGCAGAGCCTGCTTGGGTTTCTCTCTCTCTCTCTCTCACTATCACTATCTCCCTCCTTCCCTTGCATTTTCTCTCAAAATAAATCAATAAACAAAGATTATCAAGTCTGTGTTTGATAATTTTAAGATCTACATAACCTGTGGGTCTACTCTGCTAAATTTTCTCTTGATTTTCAATAATTTGGGTCCTATCTTCTAGTGGGATCAATTATTTTTAATTGATGGCAGATAGAAATTCATGGACAATTTACCTAATTCATGTAAAGCTGATTTATGTTTTGTTTGCATTTATGCTAGGGGGAGCTCTCTCAGTGGGTCTCCACTGAACGTGTGGGGCACTAACCAGTTACTCTTCTTACAAGTTCCCGAGGGCCAGTTGTTCCTTCCTAGTGCTGGTGTCACTGCCAGGTTCTTGGTTTTGTTTTTAAGCCCCAAGTAGCTGTTTTCTACTTGTTTTCTCTCAATTCAGCTCAATAATCTTATTGTGATTATATGAAACATTAAGATTGAATCTGTACATTTTTCTGTCCTGAAATGAAAGTTTGGACAAGTTTTTTCAACTGTTTAAATGTTGGCTTCCTAGGGTGCCTGGGTAGCTTATTTGGTTAAGCATCTGGCTCTTGGTTTTGGCTCAGGTCATAATCTCATGGTTTGTGAGTTTGAGCCCTATTAGGCTCTGTGCTGACAGTGCAGAGACTGCTTGAGGTTCTCTCCCTCCCTCTCTCTCTCTCAAAAAATATTTATAAAAAGTTTTGGCTTCCTATTCTTTACATGGGAATAAAAACAAGAGAAGGTAGTGAATTGCTTCAGTGAAAAGTGATTAATTTCTGCTGAATTCCAGTATCAAAGAAACCAGCCATATAAAGAGGACTTCCCTCAAAGTCATGTCCCAACACAATTCCCTGTCTTTCCAACAGCCCAGTGGTATATACATTAATATAGTAATTGAATCACTCTTTGTGTGAGGAATATCTATTTGAGGAAAGGTTTTGTTTCTCTGGATTGAGGTTGACCTTAGTTCAACTCCTATTACCAAATATGACCTCCTGTTAAATAACTGAAAGTGTTATTTTACTGGAAATATGGAATTTTTAAGCTCTACTCCTTCTGAAAATACAAAATAAAAAATAATACACAAGAGAAGGATCTCCCTTAATAAGGACAATGAAGTATTTCTAAACATAATTCTCTGAAAATCATTTTTTAGATTCATGACAAGCATCACATAGAAGTTCTCACTTATGCCTCTGAAAAGACTCTGAATATGCCTCCAAATAAAATTACATAAACAATATGGTTTTCAAATTGGAAAATATGCAACTAAAGTCACATATCCATGCTTACAGGCAAAAACAGAGGACAACTTTACAAATTCCAATTAGTTTTTAAGTGGTTGTTTTAATTCCTAAAATTAAAAATACCTAGTTTTCAAATATCCACGTATATTCTTATTCTTACGGGCTGGGTCTGATACTGCTCTCTAATTTAGCATTATACCAGAAAGGACATATGTTTAGAAGTGACTAAGTTATAATAATTTGAGTTCTAGATTTCAGGAAGGCCTTGATTATTCAATATATCCTGATAAATTAAGAGATTCAAAGAACAGGGGTAGAGTTTAATCTGTTTTAAAATTTTAAGGCTATGTCCATTTTAGCCAACTTCTCTTCAATCCTCTTAATAAAGAAAGTCTGAGGATAAGGTAAATGTGTATGCACAGGCAGAGAACACTGGTATGACATGAAGAAAGTTAGATGGGCGAAGCTAAACATGCACATTTTAAAAAATTTATAGTATAAAATCTTATAGGAGTTTGTATTATCTTAGCTCTTCTGTCCATCAGAAATGTCTGTTAGAAACTTCACCACCATCTGGTAAATAGTGGTTTCAGAATCAGCTGTGTATACATCAGATATATAAATAGAATATGTCTGTCAAGTGATATATACTCAACCACCTTCATAAGAAACACCTGGAGAGAATTTTAAAAATTAGACTCCTGGATCTCATTGCAGAATGACTGAGCTGGACTCTTGGGTAGGCAAAACATCCAGGAAGTCTCTATTTCAATCAGCTGAAGTGATGATGATAGTCATCAAATTTAGAATCCACTGCTCTAGGATACACACACACACACACACACACACACACACACACACACATGGATAAACTATGACACAATTGTGATTTTAGAAGCCATTCAATTCTTTCACTTTTTTTCTTTTGAAACTATTGAGTTTAATATATCATCATTTCATTTCAATAGAATTAAACAATTTCATAACTGGTATGTAGTTACAAAGCTATGGTCCTTTTTGCCCAATTCAGGCATGTCAATTTTCATTACTTAACTTTCATTGCTTTCTTTTGCAAAGCACATAACACAGAGAATTAATGGAATGCAACATGCAAATTAATACTTAATCCTATTGACCTGTTAGAAAAATGCATAAAAGTCAGGACTAAAATAATAATTTAAAATAATAGATTTTTCTCATTGTCTTAATGAGACTGCTTTATTTTACTTATGAATAGATATATTTCAGCTAACCTATGCCATAATCTGGTGGAAAGATAATGCTATTTCTGGTTTATTACTATTTGCTTTCAGTGCATGATGGAAAGAATATATATGCTGGAGATTTTTGATTTGGGAAGTTATATTCAATATAGCTTAGCTGAAATGTCATCTTAGTTTTAAAAGAAAATAGCATGTTAATTTATTCAGCAAGAAAGACTTTTGGACACAGATTTTAGACTCTAGAGGCTATGGCTGATGATGAAGCTGTCAGCAATTGCTACTATTTTCATTCACTAAAAGAATAATGGTATCTCTAGGAAAATCAAAACATACTGTTTTAGCAGAACCTTGTTAAAACCAAAAATGCAATGATAATAAATAAAATCACAGATTTTTCTCTTTCCCCCATATTGTGTATGTTAGTGTCCAATAACCCACGCAAATATCTATTGTCATAAAACACAAAGAATGTTTTTAAAGTTAATTTTTTAAATTTATTTTTGAGAGAGAGAAAGAGACAGTATGAACAGGGGAGGGTCAGAGAGAGAGAGAGAGAGACACAGAATCTGAAGATAGGCTCCAGGTTCTGAGCTGTCCGCACAGAGCCTGATGCGGGGCTCAAACCCATGAGCTGTGAGATCATGCCTTGAGCTGAAGTCGGATGCTTAACTGATTGAGTCACCCAGGCACACCAAAGTTAAAATTTTTAAAAACTCTAGATTTAAAGTAAAAGAATTATAGACTAGAATTTTTATTGTCAACTATAAAACAAAAAAGTTAAAAGACCAGCCGACTACCAACAGCAAACACAGAAAATAACTCATAAATTGAACATTATCTTTAGAGGTAAACAATGTGCGATTAGCTTCCTGAAACATTTTAGTAGCTACCTTAAATTCATTGTAGAAGAACCGGTATGAATAGCTTTACAAACACTTAAAACAATTACAGACTGTAAAACTAATGTATCCCTAATTGTAAGTGTTTATTTCACTCCACATCCTCATCCAGATTTTTACAGTTTTCAGTACCTCCATTGCCAAGGAGTCCTTGTAATCCTTGCTACACCTTCACTGAGAGCTGTCACTTTTCCTTGGTGGTTTTGATTTGGGAAGTTATATTCAATATAGTTCCCCATTTCATAATATAGTATCATACTGAGTCTCTCTTAACCATGCTACAAGGCAGTATTTGTATTTATATATATTTTATATACACAAGAGCAGTCATAAATCTCCATTTGGAGGTAAGAAACAGGAAGAAAGGAAACAGTTATCCATTGGGTACACAATGTGTGTTCATTACTACATGAGATGATGACACACACATTCATTCTATTCCTCATAATTATAGCAATCCATACTTAAAAGCATGTGGGAAAGCCATAAAGAAGTATGATCTGCACACAGAATGAATATCACAAAGTCCTTTCTGATAGCGTAAAGTGCAAACAGTGGTAGGGTTGCGATTATCTCACAATACTATTAACTCCAACAGGCAGTTTTTTCTTCCTTTTTAGTGACAGCTGCTTACAAAAACATTTAACATAAAATGTAGAATACTTTTGGAATGTATGCACACCAAAGCCAGGCTATTTGACCTTGACTCCAGTTTTAGAGATAGTAATGCAGGGAGTGAGGTGAGGTGTCAGATGCTATTTCCAATGCTTTAGTTTTAGTTTTCTAAAAGATAATATTTTCATACATCACCACAACCACTGCACTACACTCACGTCTTAGAGAAGAGGCCCAACATGATGACATGTTGAAAATCTATCCCCAAATATACATAATTTATGATTCATACAAATATGTTTTTAAAAATTTTTTAATGTCTTATTTATTTTTGATACAGAGAGAGACAGAGCATGAGCGGGGAGGGGCAGAGAGAGGAGATACAGAACTGGAAGCAGGCTCCAGGCTCTGAGCTGTCAGCACAGAGCCTGACGCAGGGCTCAAACCCACGAACGTGAGATCTGACCTGAGCTGAAGTTAGAGGCTTAGCCGACTGAGCCACCCAGGCACCCCGACTCATACAAATATTATTAAAAAGTTTTGTAAATACAAGATGATGAATGTTAACTAAATTTGTTATGGTGATCATTTTGCAATATATACATATATCGAATCATTATGTATACACGTTGGACTAAAAACAGTGTTATATGTCAATTATATCTCAATAGAACTAGAAAGAATAAAGTAGAATCTTGTCCTGATTACCTTAAAAAAGTGTTACTTTGTTAATGGAACATGTATATTATAATATATACCCAAAATAGAACCTTTCAAAAGAGAGATAAAGATTAAATAGAAAAAACATTGACTGATGTCTTCATCCTATCATTAGCGTGATAGGCAAGTTTTTAAAATAGCTCCTTAGATTTCTGTACCTGATGTGACATACTATATACTTGCCTGCCCTTGAGTGTGGGCAGAATCTATGACTATGTTGGGAATATCACTCCTGTTTTAGGTTACAAACCAGTTGATTTTGACTTACTCCAAAGGGAGGTTATACTAGGTGAGCCTGGCTTAAGCAGATGATCTTTTAAAGAAGTAAAGTGTCAGAGAGACTCTCTCTTAGTTTTCTGGAGAAAGCAAATAACTGTGTTATAAGCTGTCATAGATAGGAGCCACAAACAACCTCTAGAAGCTGTCAAGGAAAGGAGAACTTCACTCACATAGTCACAGAGAAATCTGCCAACAATCAGTTATGTTTAAAGAAGACACCAAGCCCCCACATGAAAATTGTACCTATATGCTTCAATGTCAACCTGAGCAAATGAGCCAGTGTGTGTGTGTGTGTGTGTCCACATGGATTGTGGGTCTCAGTAAATCTAACCAGAGTTAAGAAGTATCCACAACTTCAGTCACAGAAATAAATCTCCTTTTCTTCTCTTCTCTCCTCTACTCTCGCCCCAGGGAGAAAAAAAAAAAAGAAATGGAGACTTAGGTTAATAATTTATCTGAATAAAAAATACATTGTACCCATAATTATATTACTTGAAGAACCTATTTGTCAGTAACTTCCTATTTTAAAATATATATTCCCTGTATTTTATGGTAGTAAGATTCTTTCTTTGGTGAGATACTGAGTTGTGCTGCCTACTCCAATAGATCATCATTTTTCAAGGTCATGATAATGGGAACTGGAAAGAGCAAAAACACACTGACACTTTAGTAGGTATGTAAATTGTGGCATTTAAAACCTATACAGTGTGGAGGTTCCTTAAAAAACTATCCATAGAACTCCCTTATGACCCAGCAATAGCCCTGCTAGGGATTTACCCAAGAGATACAGGAGTGCTGATGCATAGGAGCACATGTACCCCAATGTTCATAGGAGCAATGTCAACAATAGCCAAAACATGGAAAAAGCCTAAATGTCCATCACCTGATGAGTGGATCAAGAAGATATGGTATATATTCACGATGGAGTACTACATGGCAATGAGAGGGAATGACATATGGCCCTTTGTAGGAAAGTGGATGGACCTTGAGGGTGTCATGCTAAGCGAAATAAGTCAGGCAGAGAAGGACAGATACCATATGTTTGCACTGATAGGTCTAACAGGAGAACAGGAGAAACCTAATGGAGGACCAGGGGGAGGGGAAGAGGGAAAGAGAGTTGGGGAGAGAGAGGGATGCAAAACTTGAGAGACTATTGAATACTGAAAATGAACTGAGGGTTGAAGGGGGAGGGGGAGGGAGGAAAAGAGATGGTGGTAATGGAGGATGGAGGCACGTATGGGGAAGAGCACTGGGTGTTGTATGGAAACCAATTTGACAATAAACTATTAAAAAATAACAAAAAATTTAAAAAAAGAAAAAATAAAACTTATATATAGAATATATTATATATAGAGAATACCTTGTGAATACACATTTAGACTTAATAATTAGCAGTTCTTCAGTAGAATTTCTATGCCTTTTTTCTGAACTACTATGGTCTTCTAAAATTTTTATCACATTATAAGATACTGTGTGTGTGTGTGTGTGTGTGTGTGTGGGTGTGTGTGAACACATGGATCTTTGAACAGGCTTTATCTTTAATAATAGATAATAGCATGTTAAAGATAGTCTACAAAACTGACACCAAATCAGGAGTAAGCAAAAAAATAGCCTGTAGGTTTTACTTCCTTGATAAATATAATTTGTAAAAAGAGGGTTCAAGAGTCACTTCTAACAGTGGTTAAACTGTTACAATTTTCTCGTTACATTCAAAAAAATCATTAAATATCAGAATGAAACCAGGCAGGGCAGAAATAGCATACATTCTTAATGACACCCAATAATAATTACATATTATAAAATCTTGGCACATTCTTCCTATCTCACTCCTTATAGACCTTAAAATGTAAGATATAAATATTTATTATACTTCACATTCTTTCGATGAATATAACTCTCTGGAAAATAGTAGGTCTCAAAGCCATTCACATGTTTATCATCATGAATGTATGTAGATATGACAGACACTACTTTTATTTTTCTTTTTGATAATGTTTGCAGTAAGTTCCACAATATAGGTAGGCCAAATTAACCATGTTAGTTAAATTTTAAAATGTCTTATTGCCAATGATTAAATGGATGACTATACTTTAATTGGCTTAGTAAACAATTCTTTTGGTGGACCTGTATGTCTTAATGCAAAGAATACACAGAAAAATCAATAAAGGCTCTTGAGGTACACTCAAAATTCCAATAGGGACACCCCTGTTCATTAGCTCAGGACTTCACAGAGTTTTTTTAAATTTCTTAGGAAATTAAAATGCACTCATGAACAGATGGTTTAACAAAATAGGGATAGGAGGAATTATAATTTATAAATGAAACCCATTACTGAGAAAATCAATTTTGTACTCTGGTAAAGACTTGACCTTCCAGGGCCATTACAAAAAGTCATACAGCATGCAACTCTGTGTCAGGGATAAGCAAGAATTCTCCTTTAGTAGTTCTGTTTGTAACATAAGGGAGCCCCACACCAGCTGCATGAAGCATTACTTCATGAGTATATAACTGTATTTAAATCATTTATATATTACATTTTACAAATGTAATAAGGAAATGTGTTCTTTTGCATTCACAGTTAAGAGTTGGAACAGATGGTGAAAGGCTCAGTTTAAACTAATATGGGCATTAAAATAACTGATATTGCATGCATTCCTTGATATAACAGAAGTTTCGTTCACTATAAAATGGGCTTGTGACTTTCTGGAATATATTAAACATAATGTGTCTTTAGCAATAGTTTTTCTACATGAGGAAATTTGCTGTTAGAATTCACTCATAAGAATTTTTCAAATTTAAGAAAAATGAAGTCATTCATTCAACAAATATTTACTTAGCACCTGTTATTTCAGACAATTGCTTAGTATAGAGTTGCTTATAAAGATGAATGAGACATGGTCCCTGCCTTCAAGATAAGGTCATGATTTGGTAGAGACAATGGAGATGATAGAAAACATTTGGAGAACCTCTATTTGCAGTGATTGGGTCTGTGGTATTATTATCTACTCCAGGATCTAAGTCTGCACTTGTGGTAGTTGCAAAAAGTTAGCAACAGAGCTCAGGTCTGGAGTCCAGCTGACACACTCTGCCCTTTTTTTATAGTCATGAACAACTGAGAAGAAATTAACTTGTTATTCATACATTAACTATGTATTTTCCATCAAAATAGCTTAAAAAGAAGTCAAAGAAGTAAAAAAAAAATACAATAGTGAGCAACCATTTGAAAAAATAAGGACATTTTTTCACATAATAAAAGTCTACATTAGTCAATATTTTGCTTGGGATCTTATATTGTATGTTATCTTGCCAGGTATGAATAATTTCCATCATTTTTTTAACAATTTTACACACAGCCCAAGTTATCTTTAATTTTCTATAGTGTCTGGCTTGTATCTGGAATTTCCCTTGCCTCCAGGCTTTTTTATATGCTATTTCTCTTACTATGAACACTCCATCTTTTTTGGCCTTCCTCTTTGCAGGTTCCTATTCATCCATCACCACCAGACGTAAAGATCAATTTTTAGGAGTATCTTCTCTGACTGATAAATTAAGTTAGGTTCACCTGAAATATCTTCATCAGAACTTCTAACTTTTTTTATGAGCATTCATCTAACTTTGTTTTAATTTCTTGCTTAATATTCATCATGTGCTATGAGAATGTAAACAATAATTAGGTGCTTAATGAATATAGTAAAAATAAAACTATCCTATGCTTTTCCTCTGTTTTAAGTAAAATACGCTCTAACTTGGCTAAAATTTTTCTGTACCAATATATAATGGGGATAAGGGTGCAGACATGGATAGGTAGAAAAGAATGCAAACTTCAAATTTTAAAATGCATACTAAAATGTTTTATTTAAATCAATACATTATAATCTTTCTTATGATTCACTAGTTATATCCATTTCTTTATGCTATTTCAGAAATGTTGTTGTTACTTAAGAAAGCAGCACCACAGAGTTAATGAATTTTTAATTTAGCCAGCCTTCTCTCTGGGCACTTCTTAAGTAGATGCATCATCTCATTTCTTCGCAGGTGTTTCCATACGGTTAGGCGGAGCAACTTGGGAAGTAGCTTTACATATATTTTTTCTTGATACCTCATTGATGATTTCAAGCAAAGTTTACTAGGTGATTTGGAGAATATGGGACAGTTTCAACACATAGAATATCGTATAGGGCTGCTGCTCAGTCATCTGCTAATCTAATGAAACTCTCTAAACTTAAAGGAAAATTGTTTACTTGAAACATTAAAGAATCACTTTGCAGTATTTAAGTGAGAAAGAATAAGCAATGGGAATAGAGAAAACTACATCTGTAGTTTTTAGAGTGATTTTATACCAAAATCACTGAATATGGAAGTCATGATCATTCAGACATGTGCACCTGCTTATATTTGATGGTAACATCAGTCTTTCAAATAACCATCCATACTCTCAATATATACCTAATTCATCTGCACTAAAATTTTACTTTGATGATTGTACATTCAAATTTCTGCAGATGTTCTTGGAGAAAATGTTTATGAAAATAAGCTCCTCAAGATTGATCCTTCAAAATTCACAAGAGTGAAATAGCCCTATCCATCTAAATATATTGAGCTTTTCCCCCAAATAAGTACTTACTCGTTTATTCAAGTCAATTCTCTACAAAAAAGTGTATCTATAAAAATATTAAAACCAAACTAACATTCACATAAATATTATTCCTCTGTTATCTAAAGAAAATAATCAATAATTTCATGAATGCTAATATTTTACTTACATTTGGCAAACAAATTTACAACTTTGATGTAAGACTCAGCTTACTACTCAGATGTGAATGATACATTTTACTTACATGATTCATTGCACTATATAAATGCTTTCGTATTCATAATATTTTGTTGATCACCTAGCAGCTTGTTGAGATCCTCAGTAGAATTACCATTAACTCTACGTGGCAGGTGAGAAATTGAGCTAACAACAGTTAGGTAATCTACCATAAATCAACTAGGTAGTAAATGATGAAGATGAGGATTATTAACTCTGGGTTTTCTGCTCCTTCTACAGAAAACTACTTTTATTACTAAATGATGTTAAATATTTAGAACATCACAATTTCTGTTTAATCCTATAAATTTCCAAGTTGTGCAATTTTCACTAATCTGTAGATATTTATATCAATTTGCTAATTGGCATGTATCAATATATTTAATAAATTTTATTTACACTAAAAATACCCAACAAAGCTTTGCTATGGTTAGTGCTTTTCAAGCTGATATAGAAGCACAGTGATTCTCTCTAAATTTGTTCACGAAACTACAGATGACACATCCCATCATTCTTTGAGCCCCCTGTGACCTAGCTATGCTAACTTCTATTTTCTAGCTATACCATGGCATGTGTCAAATGCATATGCAGAGTTAAAAATTACTTCCTTAACTGAAAATTCATACACATTACTCTCCACCTAGCATTTTAACTAATGTATACTAAACTAAATCTCGAAGCCCTCCACCCCAAAATAAAACCTACTAGAAAACACAACCTTCTTCATGACAACTGATGATAACTCTATCATGGTGATTTTTCTGTCCAAGAACCTTCCAGGCCAAAAATTTTGAAATCATCTTTGATCCTCTCTTTTCTTCATATTTCATGTTTTACCTATCATAAAATCCTCTTGACTCCATTTTAAAAGTGTTTCTAGAATACAGCCAGACTTAATCTCTTCATTGCTAGCATTGTGCCCAATAAGCAATCATACCTTTCTATGATCTTTCTATGCTCTCAACTTATCCCCTTGCTCCAACCATTCCCACCCTAACAACATATATAAATTCAGGTGTCTGAGTTGTCTTTTAATAATATTAGTTGTATCATATTAATCCTCTGTTGGAAACCCTATGATTGCTTCCCCTCTCACTTAAAAGTCCAAGTCCTTTGAATCGCCTACAATGCCTTACACAAACATATCTTTGTTATTTCTACAATCTCCTAGAGCTTTCCGCCTTCCTCAGTTATGCAACACTGGTTTCCTTGATGTTTCATAGACAGACCAGACACATTCCTATCTTAGTGCCTTTACCCCAGCTTTCTCTCTGTCTGGTGTGCTTTCCTTCCAGACATTCATTTTATTAACCGTTTCATCTCTCTCAAGTCTTTGCTTGAATCTTACACTCTCAATAAATAACATTTTTAATATCATGACTTATCTCCAGCTCCCCATCTGCCCTTCAGACTCTCCCAATCTTCTTTAGTTTCTTCTAAGTATTCTTGTTTCCATAATATGTACCACCTTCTTACCTATTATCTAATTTGATTATGTATTTTATCATTCATTATCTCTCTCCTATCTCTTCCTTGTGGGCAGGGAATTTAATTTTTTTTCCTGATGCATCCCAAGTGCCTATAATACATGGTACTTGTTAAAAATATATTTATTGAAATATGTATTTCAGTCATAGTACTATGCAGTTTAAGTAGATATTTAAGTAAGTGTATAATATCAGCTAATCCTGAGGTAAGCACCTTCTGATGGGGTACAGTGATACTTGTTTCCTGATATTCACAAACTTGTGTAATCCTACTCCTTGGGTGTAGGCTGCTGGACCTAGAGATTTGTTTCTAATGAATAGAATAAGGTCAAAGTGATGAGTTGTCACATCTATGATTAAGTTACATAAGATGGTGCCTCTAGTCCTGTTACCATTCTCTATCTTGTCGACACTCTCTCTTGTTCACTAGCTTATTTTCTCTGATATATTAAGCTGCCATATTATGTAATGCTCCATGGAGACGCACACATAGCCGACAACCTAAAGAGTCCTCTGGGCAACAATCAACAACTCAGGACAGCCAGAAAGAAACTGAATCCTGCCAATAGCCATCTGAATGATCTGAGAAGCTATTTTCTCCAGTTCAGACTTGAAATTACTGCAACTCTTTGAGAGGTGCATTGAAACCAATGTTGTGATCTAAATCCTGACTGCTCCTTAACTTATTGTCAAGAAAGAGGAAGAAGGTTAGGACTAAAAGAGAGCCGGGCCCTTAATTTAACATCAGTGTCCTAGAAAACGTTTCTTTCCCAGATAGAGCTTAAAAGATGGCGACTGTGATGAACTTGGGTCAGAAAATCAAACTCTCTAAGACTTAGAGCACCACCTGCAAACAATCTTCCCTCAGTAGGGGACTGGCCACACACACTAAGAAATATCCATAAAATAAAATGCTATCTATTTCTTACAAAAGAAGGATTGCTTCTGATGTATTTTTACAGAACGATTTCTGGTAGTGTAAAATGACTGATGTAGGTTTCTGAGGAGTGCTTTACTTTATATCCACCTTTTTAAAAAAAGTATCTGCACACATCTAAAAAAGTTCTGGAAAAAGACAAGAAAAAGCCTCCTAAGATTTCAGATATAGGTCCTTTGACCTTATTACGACTAAGAAAAGATCTTGAGTCTATCATAAAAAGGGGAGACAATTTAGAATAAGAAGTTCAAAAATCTTTTCATTTACTGGCTTCAAGAGTTCTAAAAATGATGTAAGCATTGTTAGGAAGATAAATTAAAAACACAATAGTGCTTAATAATTATATTTTTAAAAGATTAAAAATTCTGCTTACTATATCACTTATTATTAAACTCTATATTAAGACTTTCTAAATTTGTTACCCTAAGATAGAGCGATACTCAACCATTTTCTGGTTTAATGGATAATGTCTACCTTTACAAGTAATTACAAGTGGAAGTGAATGCTAGATATTTCAGATGTGACAATGGTCCTTTCATACCAATATACTTGAAGTATAATAGTTAATAAAATCTATTTCAGATTATGGAGAATTTGCATAATAGGATCTACTGTGCAATAGGAACCAGAGATTTCTATCAATGGATAAATTGAAAACTAAGACTGTGTCATAGATTTTTTCCCTCTTTGCTGCTATACAATCACATACTCCCTTCTGATTCTCTCCCCAGGTCTCTTCAGGATAGATTACAATAATGAGATCTCTTTCTTCAGCAAACAGAAAGTCAGGGACAGAAATGTTTAAGTCTCCCTCTTGACTAGAAGTAATTAAGTATCTAAATTATAAATACACACTCATGTCTGGGGAGGTTAAACTGATTTTATGAACTGCATAAATGACAAAGGCTCACCATGTTACTGAGGAAGATTCATACTGTGGGCTATTCAGACTTTTTCTTATATGATGGCCCATTGTTTAATAGTAATTACAGGTTTTCCACTGAGGCATATAGGTCACATTAATGTTGAATTCAAAATCACATACATTTTTTAAATCTGTATCTTTTGCTTTTCTAAGACATGGAAAACTTCATAAATATATATTCCTATAAAAGCAAAGTAAAAAAAGTAGATTCTTTAATTTCTAACCAATAATTAAAATATATGCATGAGAATTTCATGTACACATTTAGCTAATCAAATATCCTAAAAGAACAAAAATATGAATTCCAAGTCATAAATTTAGCTTTTAATGGCATAAATGTTACTGTCTGTTTTGAAAATAATAAGCCATGACAGGAATAGTATAACTTGAAAATTGAGACCTAACTGAAAGTGAGGATGCTTGTTTTCAACTCCCTAATATACCTAATTACTTGGTATATTACTTTGATAAACTTCTTGAACTTGTTAAAACTTAACTTCCTTAACTAAAAAGTGTGTGTGTGTGTGTGTGTGTATGTATATGTATATATTAGTATATATCTTGATTTGGGTTCAGGGCCTGATCTCATGGTTTTGAGATCAAGCCTCATGTCAGGCTCTGTGCTGAGTGTGGAGTCTACTTAAGATTCCCTCTCTTCCACTCCCTCCTCCCATGCCCCTCCTCCCACCAAACTCTCTGAGGAAAAAAAAAATCACTAACTTAAAACTTTGCTTTAATGATTAAATAAGATAAAGTTTAAAAAAATGCTTAGCATAATCCCCAGGACACAGTATGAATTCCATAAATCATTAAGTGGAATTTGGATATAGGATTATAAGTTAAATACAATTGCACAGAGTATAGAAACATTATAATTGCAAGACATCTATTTATTCCCTGAAAGCAGATTCAAGTATCAAATACACCAAGAATAATTTAACTTTATAAAATTAATATCTAATATCATTATTGCTAGAATATTTTGAATAATTGTATAATTCTAATATATGTAAATAAAATTATATAATGTATTTAACATATACTGTATCACAATATATATTGTATATTATATAATAGCATAATATATAATAATAAATTGATAGTCATTAATATGAAAAGATTTTAGAGGAAAAGGGCATGATTGTGTGAGACAAAGTCTGTATATTATATTAAAAGTATGCATTTACTTCAACTTATTTCTGGTCAAGCAACTACTAAGATACTTAGCATTATAAAATATGTTTTCTATGGTATATCACACAGTGAATGACCTAGAAATACTGGATTTCAATAAGAAAGCAGCTAATAAGAAACAGGAAACTGTTATTTTGAAAAATAACTATCATGTAAAACTCCCTTGAACAGGCATTTTGTAAACATAAAGTGATATAAATAACTACGGTAGAGTGAACTGGCATAATTTTTTTCATTACTAAATCATCAATCCTCATTATTATCATCCTTCATAATCATTGGACAGTGACTATGTACCAGACATTTTAAATTATTTTAATGCATCAACTAATTCAATTCTGACAAAAATATTATGTAATTATTACATTCATTTGAAAGAAATTGAGGGACAGAGATTAAGGTAGCTTCCTAAAGCTATTCAGCTAACAAACAGGAAAAATAATTAAAGGCAGGGAACTTAATGGATTTATATTAATTTTAATTTTCAAATATAATGCCGAATTATTCCACAATAAATTGTTGTTTCATTTTGATCTAAAATTAAAAATTTAAAGGTTTGAAATCTCATATGTTTGAAGGGCATGTTTTTATGATACACAATACCACACAATAGTCACCTAACTTGAAAAGTAGAGTTCTGAGTAAATGGGTAAAGGTATCACAAACAAATAAACAGTGTAATGAGTTAGCCAATAATTTTTAATTTTTTAGTGTTTTTTTTTTTAATTTTTGGGAGAGAGAGAGAGAGAAAGGGAGTGACAGAGCATGAGCAGGGGAGGGACAGAGAGAGAAGGGGACATAGAATCTGAAGCAGGTTCCAGGCTCTGTTCTGTCAGCACAGAGCCCGACACAGGGCTCAAAACCACAATCCGTGAGATCATGACCTGAGCTGAAGTCAGACGCTTAACCAACTGAGCCACCCAGGAGCCCCTACTCAATTTTTTTCCCTCAAAAATATCTAATTATGCAAGCCTACTAAGCTCTGAAAAGTTAAACTTCATCATTCAACAAACCTATGTTCTGTGAATACGTAGTCCAAACAGATACATCAGTAGATGAAAAAACAAATAAACAAAACCTCAGTTCTCAAGAACTTACATAGAGAAAGAGAGTCAACCTACAAAACAAATAAATGCAAATAAGTAAATTTGGTGATATTTAAGAAATGAATAAATGCCATAAAGAAAGCAAGGCATTTTTATACTATTATTTTTAGGTCTCTTTATGGTTTGAAATATATTCATGATGCTCTGAGGGAATAATAGAATAGGGCTGTTGTATTTATATGTGTGTGTAATGAGGTATCATATGTTTGTGCATAACTATGCAGTTCTATTTAGAAGAGTGATAGTGACCAAATTCTAAATAGACCTACAATGATACGGTTATATTCCAAAAGGCACACTATATACCCTTAGCTCTTGTTTTTCTCTAACTGAAATGCCTCAGCAATAACAACTTTTCCCAAATCTGATTATTTTTTTCTTTCAGTTTTTATTTAAATTCCACCTTGTATTACATTAGTTTCAGGAATAGAATTTGGTGATTCATTTCTTACATACAACTCCCAGTGCTCAGCACTGCTAGTGCCCTCCTTAATACTCATCTCACATTTAATTCATCCTCCTGCTTACCTTCATCCAGCAACCTTCAGTTTGTTATTTATAGTTAAATGTCTGGTTTCTGGTCTTTATTTTTCTCTCTTTTTTCTCCACTATTTTCATCAGTTTAATTTCTTAAATTCCACATATGAGCAAAATTATATGGTGTTTGTCTTTCTCTGATGGACTTTTGCTTAACACAATACATTCTATCTTCATCATGTAATTGCAAATAACAAGATTTCATTGTGTTTGATGGCTAATATTCAATTTTAAATATATGTTTTATATTTTTCAATGATATATACAATATATTTTATATATACATATATATGTGTATATATGTATGTATGTGTGTGTATACACACACACGCACATATATATATATATATATGTATATATATGTATATATATATATACCACTACTTTATCCATTCATCAATAATGGACATTTGGACTCTCTCTATACTTTGGTTCATGTTGATAATATAAACATCAAGGTGCACATCTCTTTGAATAAGTATTTTTGTAGCCTTGGGTAAATACCTAGTAGTACAGATGCCGGATTGTAGGGTAGCTCTATTTTTACCTTTTTGAGGAAACTCCATACTGTTTTCCAGAGTGGCTGCAAAAGTTTGCATTTACACCGAAAGTGTAGGAGGGTTCCCCTTTCTCCTCATCCTCACCAACACCTGCTGTTTCCTATGTTGTTAATTTTAGACATTCTGACAGGTGTATGGTGGCATCTCATAGTTTCTATTTGTGTTTCCCTGATGATAAGTGATGTTGAGCATCTTTTTGTGTGTCTGTTAGCCACCTGGATGTCATTTTTACAAACATGTCTATCCATATCTTTTGCCCATTTCTTACCTGGATTATTTGGTTTTTGGATGTTGAGTTTGATGTTCTTTATAGATTTTTTTGATACTAATTCTTTATCAGATCTATCATTTGCAAATATCTCTTCCAATTCCAAAGATTTCCTTTTAGTATTGCTGATGAATTCCTTCACTGTGCAGAAGCTCCTTATCTTGAGGAGTCCCAATTGCTCATTTGTGCTTCTGTTTTGCTTGCCTCTGGAGACATGTCTAAGAAGAAGTTGCTAAGACTGATGTCAAAGAGGATACTGCCTGTGTTCTCCTCTAGGATTTTGATGGTTTCCTGTTTATGTATTTTATCCATTTTGAGTTTATTTCTGTGTATGGAGTTAAAAAGTGGTCCAGTATCATTCTTATACATATTGATGTCCAGTTTTCCAAAGATCATTTGTTGAAGAGACGGTCTTTTATTCCCCATTGGATATTTTTTACTGCTCTGTTGAATTGTAGTTGACCATTTATTTATTTTCGGGTCCATTTCTGGGATTTTTATTCTGTTCCATTGAACTACGTGTCTGTTTTTGTGCCAGTGCCACACTGTATTGATCACTACATATTTGAAACATAGAGTCAAGAATTGTGATGTCTTCAGCTTTTCTTTCTCAAGATTGCTTTGGGGCCTTTTTTAGTTCCATACAAATTGTAGGATTGCTTGTTCTGCCCTGTGAAAAATGTTGGTGGCATTTTGTTAGGGACTGCATGAAATGTGTAGATTACTTTGGGTAGTAGAATATGTTTTAACAAGATTTGTTCTTCCAATCCATAAGCGTGGATGTTTTTCCATTTCCTTACATCCTCTTCAATTTCTTTCATAAGTATTCTATAGTTTTCAGAGTACATATCTTTCATCTCTTTGGTTTAATTTATTCCTAGGTATTTTATGGAATTTGGTGCATTGTAAATGGGGTTTATTCCTTTATTTTTATTTCTACTGCTTAGGATTGGTGTATATAAATGTATCATATTTCTGTACATTGACCTTGCATCCTGCAACTTAAATGAATTTATGCATCAGTTCTATCACTTTTTTGGTTCAGTCTTTTGAGTTTTCTACATAGAGTATCATATTTTATGCACACAGTGAAGCATTTTATTTCTTGCCAATTTAGAAGCATTTTATTTCGCTTTGTTATCTGCTTGCTGAAGTTAAGATTTCCAGTACTGTGTTGAATAAAAGTAGTGAGACTGGACATCCATCTCTCATTCCTAACCTAGAAGAGAAGCTCTTAGTTTTTCCCTATTGAGGATTATATTAACTATATGTCTTTAGTATATAGCCTTTATGATGTTGAGACAGGTTCTTTCTATCTCTTTGTTGAGGGTTTCTATCAAGAATGGATGCTTGATAACATTGTCCATTTTTTTCTGTATCTATTGAGCAGATCATATGGTTCTTATCCATTCTTTCATTAATTTAGTGTACCACATCGATTTGAAAATATTGAAACACTTTGCAGCCCAGGAATAAGGCCACATTGGGTGTGGTGAACGATTCTTTTGATGTATTGATGGAATTGATATGCTGAATATTTTTTTGACAATTTTTGCATCCATGTAAAGCAGGGATTTGGACCTGTAGTTCTCTTTTTTTGTGGAGTCTTTATCTGGTTTTGGAGTCAAGGTAATCCTGGACTCACAGAGTGAGTTTCAAAGTTTTCCTTCCATTTCTATACTTTGGAACAGTTTGAGAAGTATAGGTTTTAACTCTTTAAATGTTTAGTAGAATTCCCCTGTGAAGCCACCTACCCCTGGACTTTTGTTTTTTGGGAAATTTTTGATTACTGTTTCAATTTCTTTGCTGGTTGTCAGTCTGTCCAAGTTTACTATTTCTTCTCATTTCAGTTTTGGTAGATTATATGTTTCTAAGAATTTATCCAGATTGCCCCATTGGTTGTTATATAAGTTTTCATATTATTTGATAATGGTTTGTATTTCTGTGATGTTGGTTGTTATTCTTCCTCTCTAATTTGTGATTTTATTTATCTTGATCCTTTCTCTTTTCTTTCTTTTAATTTTTTTCTGTTTTTTTTTTAAATTTATTTTTGAGAGACAGAGAGAGACAGCCCAAGCAGGGGGAAAGTCAGAGAGAGAGGGAGACACAAAATCTGAAACAGGCTCCAGGCTCTGAGCTAGCTGTCAGCACAGAGCCCAACGCAGAGCTTGAACCCACGAACCATAAGATCATGAGTTGAGCGGAAGCTGGACACTTAACTGACTGAGCCACCCGGATGCCCCATTTTCTCTTTTCTTTTTGATGTCTGAATAAGGGGTTATCAATTTTTTTTTCAAAGAGTCAGCTCATGGTTTCATTGAGCTGTTCTACCTGTTTTATATATATATAATTTTTCCTGCTCTAATTTTTATTATTTCCCTTCTTCTGCTGGCTTTAGGATTCATTTGCTGTTCTTTCACTAGCTCCCTTAGGTAAGCTATTTTTGAGCTGTATATTTGAGATTGTTTTTATTTCCTGAGGTAGGCCTGTATTGCTATATATTTCCCTATTATGTTGGCATTTGCTGCATCTCAAAGATTTTGGACAGTCATTTTTTTATTTTCATTTGTTTACAAGTATTTTTAAATTTCTTCTTTAATTTCCTGGTTGACTTATTCATTTTCTGTATGATATTCTTTAACCTCTATGTATTTGTGGTCTTTCCAAATTTTGTCTTGTGCTTGACTTTAAGTTTAATAGTGTTATGGGCAGGAAATATGCATGGTATGATTTCAATCTTCTTGTACTTGAGGCTTGATTTATGATCCGGTAGGTAGTCTAATCTGAAGAATGTCTCATGTGCACTCCCAAAGAATATGTATTCTGCTACTTTAGCGGAATCTATTTGTTAAGTCCATCTGGTCCAGTGTATCATGCAAAGCTATTGTTCCCTTGTTGATTTTCTGCTTCGGTGAGCTGTCCATTGCTGTAAGGAGGGTATTAAAGCCCGCGAGTGTCATTATATTATTATCTATGAGTTTCTTTATGTTTGCTATGAATTGTTTTTATCTGTTGGGTCCTTTCACATTGGGGGGATACATATTTACAATTTTTAGATCATCTTGTTAGACAGTGCCCTTTATTGTGATATAGTGCTCTTCCTCATTTCTTGTTACACACTTTTGTTTAAACCTAGATTTTAATCATATAAGTGTTGCTACTACAGCTTTCATGTGTCATCCATTTGTTTGGTAAATGTTTCTCCACTCCCTCACTTTTAATCTACAGGTTGAAATCTACTTTCAATCTTTAGAACGAAGATGAGTTTGTTGTAGGCAGCATATAGATGGGTCTTTTTTTTTTTAATCCATTTTGACATTATATGTCTTTCGATTGGACCATTCAGTCCATTTACCTTCAGAGTCATCATTGATAACCATGAATTCAGTGCCATTTTATTGCTTGTTAAGTCATTGTTTTATCAGTTCCTTTCTAGTCTTTGTTGCTTTTGGGTTTTTTCTCTCACTCAGTGTCCCCTCTAATACTTTTTGCAGGGCTTGTTTAGTGGTCATGACTCCCTTAGGTTTTGTTCATCTGGGAAACTCTTTATCCCTCCTTCTATTCTGAATGACACCCTACTGGATAGAGTGTTCTTGGCTGCAGATTTTTCCCATTGAGCACAATGAATATATATATATATCATGCCATTCCCTTATGGCTTGTCAAGTTTCTGTGAAGAGATCTGCTGCAAACCCTATTTGTCTTCCCTTATAGGTTATGGACTTCTATCTTTGTGCTTTTAGAATTTTTTTTATTTCTATATTTTGCAAATTTAACCATAATATGTCTTGGTTTTCAGCTGTTTTTGTTGATTTTGAAAGGAGTTCTCTGTGCCTCCTGGATCAGGGTGTCTGTTTCCTTCTCCAAGTTTTCAGCTATAATTTTTTTTACATAAACCTTCTTTCCCCTTCTCCCTCTGTTCTTCATCAGGGACTCCTATGATATGAATGGTATCATGCTTTATGAAGTCTCTGAGTTCCTTAAGTCTACATTCGTGATCCAATATTTTTATTTCCCTCTACTTTTTAGCTTCATTATCTTCCATAATTTTATCTTCTATATCACTTATTCATTCCTCTGTGTCTTCCATCCTTGTGGTCATTACACATTATACTTGTGGTCCAGTAAGTTTTACATCTGGGTTATAGCATTTCCTATTCTGCCCTGACTTGTTTTTAGGCCTTTACCTTAGAGGTAAGAGACCTCTTGATATTTTCTATGCTTTTCCCAAGCCCAGCTAGTATCCTTATACATGTTGCTTTAAATTCTGCATCATATCACTTATATCTGTTTTGATTAGATCCCTGGAACTTTTCTTGTTGCATCTTTTGGGATGAATTCCTCTGTCTTAGCATTTTGTGTAGGTCTTTGTATTCCTCTCTTTGTTAGGATAGTCTGCTATGTTTCCTGGTTTTGAGAGCAATGGCTGTATGAAGAAGAAGTCATATACATGTCAAAGGTTGGTGGACAGAATGCATATCTGATGTATGCTAAATGCACTCTGCTGCCTTGTTTTGGCTGTTCTTTCCTCAAGGAAGTCTTCTGTGGAGTTTCTCCTTGCCTGCAGTGGGAATTGTTTGGACATTGGCGGGAGTGTAGTGAGGTTTCTTTTTTCTTTTAATGTTTATTTATTGTTGAGAGAGAGAGAGACAGAATGGGAGGGGGGACAGAGAGAGAGAGAGGGAGACACAGAATCTGAAGCAGTTTCCAGTCTCTGAGCTGTCAGTGCAGAGCCCAACATAGAGCTCAAACCCACAAACCACGAGATCATGAGCTGAGCCAAAGTTGGATGCTTAACCAACTGAGCCACGCACGTGACCGGAGAGTGGAGTGAGTTTTATCTATGTATGCTCTGATTTGCTTGTTAAAAAGTTTATGATGCTATTTCCACTAGAGCTGAAGCGTTGCAGACTGTAACGTCAGCAAATGGGTGCAGGTAGGGGGTTTGCGGTGGTCTCCCCGGTGTGGGGTCCACTGCTCTGGTTCTCACTTACACTTGCCAGAGAAGAGCAGCACCAGCAGAGCACAGGATGGGAGAGCTTGATGTAGGCAGTTTAGGCTGCCACTGTTGTTGCTGTACTGCCTGGGAAGTTAGTTTATGCTGAGGGGCTGAGAAAGAAGATGGTGCTGCTGGCGATTTTACCCCTGCAAAGGCAACACCACATCTCCCAAATGCACTCCAACAAGGAGGAACAGTCTGTCCCAGTATGTGTCCAAGGGGGTCCTCTGATCACACCTTCTACCCCCAGCTATCTGCCCTCCTTCTCTACAGGAGTACTAGATCCCACTAATTGTAACATCTCACCCAAATCAGCTCCTCTCCTTTTCCCATTCAGTGGCTTTGGGGAAAAGTTTTCTTTGTGCAATCCCCTATTTGCTCCTCTCTCTCTTTCTCTTCTCTCTGACCATACCTTCCTCTCCTTCACTGCACCCACTATCCATCCCCCCAGATCAGGTCTCTGCACCTCCTACATTCCATGATGTGGCCTTTTCTCTCATCCTATTGGGCAGTTTATTCTGTCAGTCCTTGGATTGATTTCTTATGTATTCTGTATGATTTGATATTTATCTAGCTGAGTTTGAGGTGCCAGGCAGGCCTAGGATCCTCCTACTACCTTCCTGACAATGATTTAAATGTTCAAAGAGAAGATTAGTGCATGACCAAGGTGATACAGACCATGTATAGCAACAGACATCAGTAATCCCTGAGCAATTCATATACCTTAGCAAATGACATGACTTTATGATAGAGTAACAGTAGTTGCTTTTTACTTTCAAAGTTACCTGGGAGTGATGTTACCAAGATAATGATACAAATAGTTCTTGATTTCATTCCTCTTACAAGAAGAACGTATAAAAACTATTTAAGAATAATACATCACTGAGAGAATCCTAGAACGTGGGGACAGGGCTGAAGCACCCTCTGCACCACAGAGACCAACACAGACTAATTAAGAGATAAAAGCTATTCATGGACTACATTGCTCCTCCTATAGGCCAGCACAGCATCACAAGAAGAGCTCTCCCTTGAGCTTCCAGTTCCTCCAATGGGAAAAGAAACCAGGGAGAGAGACTGCCCCCCAACATCAGCATCCCATGTCACTTTGCAGAAGCCCCAACTCTAATTTCACATAATGGGAACTGCAGGGAAATCTGCAGGACCCAACCACTGGACATATTGACTGTGATGAAATGGGGGAGGGGCTTACAACAACCAGCAGAGGGATCTTGGCAGACTGAGTTCATGTTCAAAGTTAGATTGTGAAGAACAAAATCCCTCATTGAAAAACATTAAAATATAAAACATAATCACAGATAACACAGCAGACCCCAAAGAGACCATATGTAAGATATCTGGGTTTCAGACTAAATTTTAAACCTAATAATCATCTATCATTTAAAAAATTATACATTTAATGTTTTATATGGGAAATATTTATATTTAGTCTCCCTTTTAAAAATATCTTGGTGAAAAGTGCACAACTTTTTATAGATTGAATAACAGGGTCATAGGGGAGCCAGTGATAATTGTGTTCTGGACTTTTTAATACCCAAGACCAACTAAATAGGCAAAGATTGTTGAAAAGCTACAAACTTAGTGGTTAAATGAAGGAAATTATTGCTCTCATCCTCTGTTGGTGAGATTATACGTTGGTACAACCTTTCTGCACTTCAGTTAAACAAAGATTATTGATAGAAATATATGTGTGCACATTTGCTTTGAAGAAGTATTTCCATCTCTAGAATTCATATTAAAGATGCCAAAAAGATGCACAATATGTAGAGGGAAAAAATCTGCAAAGCAGTAACACCTACATAAATATAGATAGATTTACACAAAAAACTAGAAGCAACCTACATGTCCAGCAATATGGATAAAATCAAGTGTGTTATGGTACACATATGGAATAGTATACTAGTTAGCCATTTAAAATGAATTTGAAGAGGAATATTAACCATATTAAAAGATTAGTTTAATTTTAACGGAAAATGTTTACATGATGTGTATATAATTCATTTTTAAAAATATATAATAAATATGATATATTAACAGAGTAATATTAAAATAACCTTAATAATGATAGTCTTTAGATTATTGAAGAAATTCTTCCTTTTTATTATTTATATTTTTTAACTGTTTTCACTATATGTACGCACACAAGTATGTGCATATGTGTGTGCACACACACACCTTTCATTTTAGACAGTAGGATAAATTAATGTAAGCTGCACTTCACTTCAAAAGTTTTCCTAGGATGTTAGCAGATTTAACAAGGATATTTCTACTTTATATAAACATTAGAGAAATATTATTTTAATTTTATATAAAAATTGTCTATTGAAAATAAAGTCGATTAATATACTTGAGTGATATAATATATAGAAGTTAGCATATGCCAGTAAAGCTACCCTTCAAAAAAAGAATCTAAGTGATGCTATCATTTTAGTCTTAAAATTTCAGCAGATAGTTCTAGTTATAGTGTTTTCTGTAATAATCAATTTGTCAAAGTGGATGCCTCTTTATTTTTAATCACAAATAAATTCTTGGGATAAGCATGAGCTCATAAAAACTGGTCAAATAGTCAAAGAATTGGAGTTTACATGACTATGAGAGCAATTTCCATTTTCTACCTTCATGAATTATGTCTTTGTTCAAAAAAAGTCCAAATTTATTTATTTCCAAGAAACTATTGAGAATGAAATACACTATTGGCAAACATAAAATTTTTAGTGTTTTCTTATTTATGAGATCAGGTTTTCATAAGTAATTTTTTTCAATTCTTGAAGTTAATTTCTTTCTACCAAGGAAGTTGCAAGGATGGTGGACTCATGAAGACATTTGGTGAAATCATAATCACATATGATAAAATTCATTATTTTGGTTATCCCACAGAATGCATAAATTTAGTCTATGTTTATCTAACAGGCTATGTATGTTTTTGATGCTTCCTTCAATTTTGCATATTATACTTGTTTATGAAAAAAAGTAGGTTAAATACTAATATTTCATTTATGCATTTATTCACACATATAGTGAGACAGAAAATTTTAAAACATACTGTTTACCATGGAGTAGACACAAAAATATCAGATTTTATTTCTCCTTAATAGAGGCTATCATTTAACAAAGAAGATTTTATTTTAAAAAAGCAATTATTGTTAAATGTGACATTTGATAAATGGGTGGTGTATATATCCTAAGTAGAGAAACTTAGATTCCTGAGGAAAATATAAAATGATTTTATGGAGATCAAGTGTCATTAAAAGTATAGTTTAGCTAGAAAGACACATTGAGAGAAAAAGAAATGAAAGATTTTGAGTGTAAAGGTAAGGACAATATATTTTATTCATTAGACAACAGAGACTCATTTGCAGTTTAAAGAGTGACTCAATCTGTTAGTTTCTGAATCAATCTACTCCTCCAATTTTCTATGGAACTTACTTATTTTAGGGACCACAATCTTTGGCAGAGACTATAAGTCTTCCACTTGGTTTCATTCTTGCTCACCCATGCCTCTTCGTCCATTCTCCTCAGAATCAGAAGAGTGATCTTTGTAAAATGTAAATTAAATCAATTTATTTGCCTACTTAAAATACTAAATAGCATTTTCCTGCATACAGAATAAAATTCATTATCTCCACGTGGTCTTGTCTGTTCTTCTCAATTCATTCTCACTACCATGCACTCTATGCTTATGAACACACCAGCTACCATGGCCTCATAAACACACCACATCAGTATTCCTTAAACAGGCTGTTTACAACACTTGAAGAGCCTTTTCACTCTACTTCCTCATTTGCCTGTTATACCCATTCATCTTTCAAGATTTGGCTAGAAAACTATTACTTCTGAAGAATCCTTCCTAAATTTCCTCTTCATTTAAAAGTAATTAGCAACTCATTAGCACATATCTCCACTGTACTTTTGAGAGAGAAAGACAGAGAGGGAGCAGGGGAGGAGCAGAGAGAGAGACAGAGAGGAAGACACAGAATGTGAAGCGGGCCCCAGTGTCTGAGCTGTCAGCACAGAGCCCGATGGGGGACTTGAACTCACAAACTGTGAGATAATTACCTGAGCTGAAGTCGAGCACTCAATTGACTGAGCCACCTCGGTGTCCCAACACAGCAATTTTTTTTTTAACATTTAAAGTAAATGTTTTTATTTTAATTGGTTATTTACTTTTGCTTTTCTTATAAGACTGAGGATTGTTGTTAACTGTCATTGTACTCTTCAGTAATTTATATAGTTTCTAGATAGAAGATGCTCACTACATGTTGAATGAATGAATGAACAGAACAATGATGGAATAAATTATAATTATTAGAAGCTTATTGTGTAGCAATTAATTAGGGATTGATGTGACAGAGAGATTACTTATGAAATGGTAGCCACAATGTTATACTTTCAATTTACTACTCTGATTATTTTTTTCAAAGGACCTTGGCTCACACTGTTCTCTTTTCTACAACATTGTCCTCATTTTGTTGTTCAATTAACTGCAGATATTACTTCTTAAAATCGTCCTACCTAATCTTATCTTTTCAATTTGCCCTCCAATACTACATTTAAACACATTAAGTAGCATTGCCATGGTTGCCCCCCCCCCCATAACCCCCTGCATTCTGGGGAATTTCATTCTTTCCGGAACCCTTCCTCTTGTGCATTGCATCTGAGAAAATTTCTCTTTTTCTTTTCCCTAGAAAAAGCAAGGATAGAACCAAGATTGAATAAAATTTGTTAGAGAACAAATGACCTAATTTAAATCTGTGTCATGGCACTCTGAAATATATGCTTAAGCTATAACCACAAAATATCCCATCCATTGATTCAGCAAATGCTTACATGAAGGCTTTGGATGTGGCAGTCACTGTGCTATCTACCAGAAATCTAACATTTAATAAGATACTCTACACATCTATAAACATATATGTCAATCAGTTTACAGTATATTTGAAGAAAAAAATGTAAATGATTAACATAATCACTGAAGACCCATTGCTTGGAATTTTCTTAAAACAATTTCTCCAAACATTAAATAAATATAAGGTTAATTATTGAATGCTGCTAGGATAGTATGTGAAACTAAGAATATGGTAAATAAATTTCTCTTAAATAAGTTCTTATGTTAACAATGAAATCTCTGTTATCACACACTCATACCAGAATTTTTAAAACATTTTAACAGATTGAAGGAATTGAAATGAGTTTAATTTTGAAACAGAAAAATACATCGTCAACTATTGCTTTACATTTTAAATAAAATAATGGTTATGGATTCCAGATACTGCATTTATTTGCTAATGCAGATGATTAATTCTAAGAGTCATCGTATATTTGATCTTTTTTTTTTGACCTTTTAGAGAGGTCAAAATTAAAAGAACATGGATCTAAGGTACTACTAAATGAGGGAGAAGTTAGGATGCAGAGTAATAAGAGGACCCTAAGATTGTCTTGTTCCTCAAGCACAGCTAGAGAAATATCAAATCATTGTAAAAAACCAACAGGTCTATCTGAGGACTGACCAAACAAACTGCATGACTAGAGTGAGAGAAGGGACCAACCACATCATGGAAGGTAGGAGGTGCAGAGATGTAGTTTGGGGGAGAAACGGATCACAGGAACTGCTGAGAGGAGGGAGAAAGAGGAATGCACAAGGAATGCACAAGGAAAATACTTCCCCAAAACCATTGACTGGGAAAACGAGAGGGGCTGATTTTCATGAGTTTTTGCAACCAGCAGGGCTCAAAGGGAAGTTATAGAGGCTCATGTTGTGGCTGGTTTAGAACCCTGAGGGCTCTGCAGTGCCCCTGTGGAGAACGCAGGCAGGTAACCCAGGGTTAAAGGCACTATCTGAGGATCACCTCAGGGGAGAGACTGTGCACTCTCCTTGGAGCACATCTGAGACAGGTAGCATTGCCTCTCTGGGGACAAAAGAGCGCCTCCTCCACACAGGTGCACCGACACCTGCTGAGGGCAGCTAACCCTGACACTGGCTGTTTAATATGCTTTGTTCCAAATTCCACACACCTCTGGTCTGGTGCAACTGCCCTTCTCTGTCAAACCTGCATCAATTCCACTGTGGTGAGAAGACCAGCACAGGAAGCTGCTACAACAGGTCCCTGAGGTTTTAAAACTCAGCTAGGTTGGATAGGATAGACCCTAAAGTACACTGTTCTGCTGCAGGAAGGCAAGCAACCTAAACAAAGTGTGAAAGCAGTGATCTGCAAAATGCTTTGGACACACAAGAGATTGTTTGCACTTCTGTGTGGACTTCTCTGGCAGTAGCAAGTGCGAGCTCCTTGCTCCACAGGCAAAGGAATTGACTGGCACCATATCCCTCCACTGCCCCTCAGCATGAAGAACTTCAGTAAACAGCATGGCATCAACACTAGCTACCTATGCTGTTTACACCAAGTCCCAACCCCTACACTTTGTTGGTGCTACTTTTCTCAGGCAATTGCACATAAAACCCAGAACAGTAGGCCCCTCCTCCAGAAGATCAGCACAAATTCCTTCATGTACCACATCTCTGACCATATGGTAAGGTCTACAAAGCTCCAGTGCTAGTGGAAAGAGCACCAGGTCTCATTTAACAAGCATAAAGAGCACACCTAGTTAAAACTCACCACACTATGGCTAAGGTCCCAACACTCCCCCCCGCCCCCTATCCTCCACCCCACTGCAGGCAGGGAGAAACTTCACAGAGGATTTCCTTGGGGAAGAGCAGACAAAACAAGGCAGCAGAGTGCACATAACACACACGAGAAACACATTCTGAATCACCAGGCCCTGGAGTGACATATTTTAATGAAACTATTATAACCTCTTTATAAAACCATTACTACCAGAAACAGGAAACATAACAGGTTATCCTAACATAGAGAAGACAGAGACCTGCACAAAATGCCAAGACAGAGAAATTCATCCCCTCAAAAAGAACAAGAAAAGCTCACAGTCAAGTATCTAGTTGAAACAGATATAAGTAATATGCCTGACCCAGAATTTAAAGAAACAATGATAAGGATACTGATTGGGCTTGAGACAAGTATAGAAGACATCAGGGATACCTTTACCACAAAGAAAAGATAGCTTAAAACCAAACAGGCAAAAATTTAAAAAATACAATAAAACTGAGATTCAAACTGATTGGTTGTAATGACCACAAGCATGGAAGAAGTAGAGGAAGAAATAAGTGATATAGAAGTTAGAACTATAGAAAATAATGATGCTGAACAAAAGAGGTAAAGAAAAGTATTGCAACATTACAATAGACTTAGGAAACTCAGCGAATCCATCTAATGTAATAGCATGGGTATCATAAAACTCCCAGAAGAGCAAGAGAGATAAAAGGGGGCAGACAGGGTGCAGACAGTTTATTTGAGGAAATTATAGTTGAAAATTCCCCTAATATGGAGAAGAAAAAAAAAATCCAGATCTAAGAGGCACAGAGAATGTGCTTCAAAATTAACAAAAACAACCCAACCCTAAGATATACTGTAGTTAAATTTGCAAAATATAAAGATGAAGGAAAAATCCTAAAATCAGCAACACAAAAGAAGTTCCTGACTTACAGGAGAAGACCTGTAAGGCTAACCTCAGACCTCTCCACAGAAACTTGGCAGGCCTGAAGGGAATGGCATGATACATTCAATGTGCTGAATGGGAAAAATCTCAAGCCAAGAATCCTCTATCCAGGAAGACTATCATTCAGAATAGAAGGAGGGATAAAGAGTTTTCCAGTCAAACAGTAACTAAAGGAGTTTATGACCACTTAACCAGCCCTGTAAAACATACTAAAGGGGATTCTTTAAGTGGATGTAAAGACCAAAAGTGACAAAGACAAGAAGAAAACAGAAAGTCTCCAGAAGAACCTCAACTTTACAGGTAACACAATGGCACCAAATTCATATCTATCAATAATCCCTTTGAATGTAAATGAACTAAACGCTCCAATTGAAAGACATAGGGTGTCTGAAGGGATTAAAAAAGAAAAAAACAAGACCTATCCATATGCTGCCTGTAAGAGACTCATTTTAGACCTAAAGTTACCTATAAATTGAAAGTGAAGGAGTGGAGAAACATATGCCAAACAAATAGATGTCCAGTGTAAGTCATGGGAGCAACACTTATATCAGACAAACTAGTTTTATTTATTTTTATTTAAAAAATCAATGTTTATTTATATTTGAGAGAGACAGACAGACAGACAGAGAGATAGAGCACATGCAGGGGAGGGGCAGAGAAAAGGGAGACACAGAATCCAAAGCAGGCTCCAGTCTCTGAGCTGGCAGCACAGAGCCTGACACGGGGCTCAAACACCTGAACTGTGAGATCATGACCTGTGCCCAAGTTGAACGCTTAACCAACCGAGCTACCAAGGTGCACCAGACAAACTAGATTTTCAAAGACTGTAATGAGATGAAGAAGGACACTATATCATAATAAAGGGGACTATCCAACAGGATGATCTAATAATTGTAAATATTTATGCTCTTAATATGGGCTACCAAATATATAAAACAATTAATAGCAAAATAAAGGAATTTATTGATCATAATACAAAAATACTAGGGCACTTTAATATCCCACTTACAGCAATGGACAGATTTCCTAAGCAGAAAATCAACAAGGAAATAATGACTTTGAATTACACCATGGACCATATGGACTTAATCTATATATTCAGACCATATCATCTTAAAGCAGCAGAATACAAATTCATCTCGAGTGCACATGAGACATTGTTCAGAACAGATTACATACTGAGTCACAAATCAAGCTACAAGAAGCACCCTGCATCATATTAGGCATACTTTCTGATCACAACACTATTAAACTTGAAGTCAACCATGAGACAAAATTTGGAAAGACCAGAATACATGGAGATTAAAGAACATCATAGTAAAGAATGAATGGGTCAACCAGAAAATTTAAAAAATAAAATTAAAAAATTATATAGAAAGAAATGGAAAGGAAACATGACAGTCCTAAAACTTTGGGATACAGTCATAGTATGGAAGTATATAGCAATAGAGGCCTACTTCAAGAACCAAGAAAAATCACAAATATATAACCTAATCTTATACCTTGAGGAGCTAAAGAACAACAGATGAAGCTTAAAGTCAGCAGAAGGAAAATAATAAAGAATAGAGCAGTAATAAATGATATAGAAAAAAACACACAAAACCATAGTAGAAGAGATCAATGGAACCAGGAAATAGTTCTTTGAAAAAATTAATAACATTGATCACCCTTTAGCCAGACTTATCAAAAAGAAAAAAGTACCAAATAAATAAAGAACTACTAAATGCAATGGAGTGTAGTTTTGTGGGCTCCAAGATAAAAATCTACAATAACATAAAATCTTATTAACAGAATAATATAGTTCGAAGTCAAAAGACCTATACCACATTTGACTAAGAATGAGTCAGAAAATAAGCAAGTACATGTGTGCTTCTTTATAATGGAACTAATAAAAACCTCACAAATATATTATGAATAATTAGACTTTAAAATACCTACATTACGGAAAAATAATAAAAATTACTTAAAGTGAACCCCTTCTTTTTCATTCTATCTTATTATTTAACTTGGAAAGTTTGGTAAAGTCTTCCAAAAGTAAGTCTGTAACCTCTAACATTTATTTTCTAAATTTATAATAAACTCAGTTAAACTCAGTATGTTGTCAGTTGAGCCCCGTGAGCAAACACTAGGGGTCTTTGCCAAGAGTCCTGCATGCTGCTGAATTAATGAATCTTTAAATTTGTGGGCTCAGCAAAATAATTTTGCTTTAATGTTTAAAATAGGCACATCCTGAGATGGAAGACTAATATTAATCAAATGTTTACAAGAGTGTCATCTATAAAATAAAATTCAAAATATTGTTTCTTTTTTTAATTTTTTTTCTGTTTATTTATTTTTTTAACATATGCAATTATTTTCCATCATTTACACTACAGTAGTTACAATTACAGTCCAAACAGAAAAGCAAGGTAAAAAATAAAATCCCCAACTTCTATTTCATGTACTTAGACTTATACAGAAGTAAGAAGGTTAAGTAACAACTAGTTAATCACCTAATTTCACAGCTATCTGAAGTGGCAATCGTTATACAGCAGCTTATCTATGATACATTCAAGATACATGATACAATTTATTACTTGCCCATAAGCTACAACACAGCCTGCTTAATACCTTTCCTTAAATTCCACCTCTATACTACAATATACTTGAGGTCCATGCAAAAAAAGTAGCTACCTTTTATGTAGGAAACGGATGATTAAGTCTTTGGTGTTGTAAAAGCAACTTCATTTAAACATAACCACCCCCACCACCAAAAAAAGAAGAGGGAAAAAAAAGTAACGAAAATAATAAGGGAAAATCCCAAGACACACT
>NC_043709.1:31709256-31764663 GCF_006229205.1 Suricata suricatta | reverse complement strand
TGTAAAGATGAAAAATGATGAATTTTTGAAAAGCAATGGTGTCAGCTTGTTGGTTCCAGCGTTTTAAAGAAATTATTATTATTATTATTTTCTGTGAGTGCAATTGGGTATCATGGAGAGCAAACTATTCTCATGCCTAAGTAGAGCATCATTAAGCACTAACACACAATGTTTGCATTTTTTTCCCAACCCTCCATTCTAATTTACATATCTTTTTCTTGACTATCTCCAGTTAAGTATTACTCAGCCCTGGAAAATAGTTTTTCCCCAAAAGGTGACTTTGCCTACGAAATTTAGTCCTCTGCATTGCTTGAACTCTCAGAAGGTGGTCTATATTTCTTATTCATAAATTTTGGAGTGGTTATTCACTTTTGCTGTCATAAACTTATCAAAATTACAAAACAATTATTTCTGAATTTTGATGTCCATAATTATACTCTTCTGGGATTCTGGTTTTTCTTAGAGCTAAATACATTAATATGCAGCTAAGAAATGTCCAAATATTTTCTAATTTCTAACTATTGAGGGTTAAGTTTCAATAATTTGAATAATGTTTTGTCCTTTACGTTTTAAAGTACTTTGGTGTTATAGTAGTTGAAACTGAAAAACACAATTACAAACAAAACTACAAAGAAAATCAAGCTTTCTATATTATTTTAAATATTTTTTCACAAACAGTTCCCATTAAGATTTACTTTATCTAGGTCATATTCTATAATTTTACTAAGTGGATAAATAGGTGTATATGGATATAGATCAGTATATTTACATAAGCATTGAGACAAGATGCATTTAAAACCATCAGTTTTATAGCCAAATTTTATATATATACCTTTCCTTAAGTGAACTCAGAATTGAAAATATTATAATGCCTGCTTTAATTCACAACTCATAGGTTACAGATTAAGATAGATAGAATTAACTATCTGAAACTGGTGGTAACTTTAGAACAATGTAAGCCCAAAATTCAAAACATCATTGAACAATTAAAGGTAGATTCTTACAAATTCCTAGATTTATTTCTCTCTCTTGAAGCATCCAATAGGTACATAATTTTATTTATTTTGAGTTTTAAATATTTCATTTCCAATAACATGGTTTGGAGTATTTCAATAGTTTCCAGTCCTTTGAGTTTTCTCCTAGTTAGAATTCCCATTCTAAAATCCAAGAGAAACTATGTCACCTCTCATTTGAATATTATTCTCAACAACAGCATTGCTTCCATACTTTTTGCAAATAGGAGAGTCTTTTTTTTAAATTAAGAAATACCAAGTTCCACCATGCCGCACTAATGTAGGTTTACTAGCTCCTGTAAATGATGAAATGAAGAAAGGAAGGAAGGAAGGAAGGAAAGAAGGGATGAAGGGAGGTAGGAAGCAGGAAAGAAAGAAGGAAAGAAAGAAAGAGAGAGAAAGAAAGAAGAGAAAATAAATAGAATAAAATTAGTAATGCTTAAAGATGGATATCCTAAAATACTTTAAATTATTAAAACTCTAAAATACTTTCATTGTATTAGAAGTATTAAAGGTTTTAATAATTTAAAAGTAGTAATACTTTATGATACTTATAGCAACACTATGACATAAATATATATTTAAAAATTAGCAGTATCTGTATATATGGAACAAAATTTGTTTAGGCTACAGATATTTGTTTGTTTTAGTACTGCTTTATTGAGTTATGTTTGACATAAAATAAAATTCATCCATAATAAATGTGTAGTTCACACAGTTAAAAATAGAATGACCACTCTATCCAGCATTGCACTACTAGGTATTTATCCAAAGGATAAAAAGGATATTGTTTTGAAGGTATACATGCGCTCCTATGTTTATAGCAGCATTATCAACAAATTATGGAAAAAGCTCAAATGTGGTAATATATATATACTTGAATATTACTCAGTCATAAAAAGGAATGTAATCTTGCCATGTGCAGTGATGTGGATGGACTTAGAGAGTATTAAGGTAAGAAAAATAAGACAGTCAGAGAAAGACAAATGCCATATGATTTCATTCATAAGAACAATTTAAGAAACAAAATAGATGAACATAAGAACGCAAAAAATAGAGGGAAGCTAGGAAACAGACTCTTTTTTTAAATTTCTTGTGCTTATTTATTTTTGTTGAGAGAGAGAGAGAGAGAGAAAGAGAGAAGCAGAGAGAGGGAGACACAGAATCTGAAGTCAGCTCCGGGCCTTAAGCTATCACCACATAGCCCAGATGTAGGGCTCAAACTCACAAACCATGAGCTCATGACCCAAGCCAAAGTCAAATGCTTAACCAACTGAGCCACCCAGGAATCTCAACAGACTCTTAACTATAGAGAACACACTGAGGGTTGCAGGAGTCAAGGTGGGTAGGGAGATGGGTTAAGTGGGTTATGGGGATTAAGAAGGGCACTAATAGTGATGAGCACTGGATGTGGTACATAAATGATGAATCACTAAATGTTATCCACCTCACTGTATGTTAACCAACTAGAATGTAAATAAAACTGGAAAAAAAAAACATGCATTTGAGTGTATTTACCAAAGATGGTTAAGCTACTAACTCTTCACCAGTATAGATCCCTTCTTTATTCTAAGCACACAAATAAATAAGCTGTTTCCTAGACTCACATGCAAATAGATGTGGCTATACAATTGGGTTTTGGAACCTGAGTAAAATTATGCGGGCCACATCCAAACTGAGTCCTTGAAAACTCCCTAATTGTTCCCTTCTCTGGTTAGTTGCATCTGATGAAGAGATCCCATAGAGCGGTGAAAGTAAAAGTGCGAAGGCACCTGGATCCCGAATGGCTTTTCTGATAACTACCACATGAACGAGAAGAGAATGTTGATTGGCTTGATCCCTCAGATATTCAAGCCCAATTTTAAGCTACTTTTCTTACCTAACTCATAGATCGAGCTTGTAATTATCTTGTAGAAGTCGGTCAATAAATGAATACATACAATAAAAATAATTAGACTGATTACTGGCATTATATCTGAAAGAAACACATGAACTGTTTGGGGGAAATATTGAGATTCATTTTCTCAAGTTTTGTTAGAGAAAGGTATGGATGCATGAGTGTCAATATCTAAAATTATGTGGCAATGAATTTAATGATTGTTTTAGGATTTTAAAAATACTTCTGAAAATGTGATTCATTTGTTTTGTTTTTCATGTTCTATTTTTAGGTTTGAAAAATTATTAAAACCTTATTGCATAGAAATTCAGATAATGAATATTTATATATATATTCATTAAATTCTATTTAAAGATAAACACTGATTATAGAAAAACACGTCTTTAGCTAAATGGTTCAGTGTAATTGAGGTCACCATTTAGTCATTTAGAAACCTTCATCATTAAACGCTTTTAAATATTTTATGAATCATGTAATTGCTTTGAGTATTTGTGTAAGCACTGTAGTTCATGGTAGAAAATGTACCTACTATGATATGGGTCTCTTACAAAGTCATATCGGTGAAGCTTTTAAACAACTCTGCAGCTGGATCTAATCTGGTCCTAGATATCAGTAGGTTTATTTTCAAAAGGGAAAAAAAATCAAACTCTTACATTTGCAGTCTCAAATCAAAGGTGAAGAGGCATTAACAATTTAAACACATATTACTTAATTTTTTAAATATCAAGCATACCAAAATTCAAGTATTTCTGATAAATCCAGATGGCTATAATTGCTGAGGATTTAGTTAATTACAATTATTTTGAATTCAAAATGTGCACTTCCTTATAATTGATTTTAAATTACTTGATTTCTTCCTGCATTATTGATGTCATTAGCAAAACCAAGATGCTACTAAGCAAATAATCCAAAGAATTAAACATTGATAAGTTAACCTCTTAGGAGTATATACCTATGGACCATGTCATTTAATACTTAATGTAGCATTTTTGATGCTTTGACCCGGAGAGGAGAGAATATAAAAATTGTCTATATCAATGTCTTATAGCAAAGTAAGTGAATAACTATTTTAAAAGAAGAAAATGGTTACTTTAATTATTTTAGTTGATAAATTGATTTGCAATATTTAGTGCTAGTGCACAGAAAACTAACCAAATCTTTCCTTATACAAAATGAGATTGTGATCTATTTTCAACCATATTGAATACTTTTCATTTCTAGACAGTAACACTAGAAGCCATAAGACATATCAAAGTTTTAGGATACTCCCGGAGTATGCTGGGCCCATTCTTTTCATATCAACAACTTCATAAAGCTTCTAGAATGCACATGAATCAAGTTATTATATTTCTACTGTACATTTTCATGCTCTTTTCACAAAATATCTTTTCATGAGGTGTAACCTAATTGTGGCCCATTGTTTCTAATCAGCATGGTGATGTTCATTTTACACCTTCAACCCCTGCGGTTCCATAGAAATTCTCCACATCAGAAGATGGGGTCTCTTATCGTTGCCAGGTTTTAAAAAATGTTTTCTAATTAAATTCTCTGTGATGTAAGTATCAAATCATTTTCCATTTTTGAATAATCTTTACTTCAATGTTTGCTTATGAACATTTTATTCATCATGTATGTACCACATATATTATACATATGTATATACCACACGCATATATGTATAATAAAATTTTGCCAATTGCAATAATATGGATGGAACTAGAGATTATTATGCTAAATAAAATAAATCAGTCAGAAAAAGACAAATATCATACGATTTCACTTATATGTGAAATTTAAGAAATAAAATGAACAAAGAAACAAAAGAGACAATGAGAGGCAAACCAAGAAACAGACTCTTACTTCTTCCTTGAGCAATTCTTTATATATAGTTCCTTGTCAAGTTGGTAAGAAACAGACTTTTAAGTATAGAGAATGAATTGATGGCTACCAGAAGGGAAGTGGGTAGGGGAAATGGGCTAAATAAGTTATGGGGATTAAGAACACTTGTTATGATGAGCATTGGGCATTGTGTGGAAGTGTTGAATCACTATATATACACCTGAAACTAATACTATACTGTATGTTAACTAGCTGAAATTTAAATAAAAACTTTAAAAAGAAACCCACTCTCATGAGCAACTAGAGAAGTGAAATAAAAACACTTTTAATTTGCTTTGAATGTACCAAAGCAAATCTTCATCCAGGAATAAAGATCCCAGGATTACAAGGAAAAGAGAAATACACAGAAATGAGTTGAGCACTTTCCTTTTCTTCTTCCCTTCAGGACTTCCAATTTCTATGAGATAGTTCAATTTCTACCTGGGCCTAGAGACCAAATAGAAAGCATCTACTTTTTATCAACATATTGAAACTTGCAGAATGTATTTACAGGCAAATTGATAGCCTTAAATGTCTTTGTGTATGTGTGTGTGTGTGTGTGTGCATGTGTGAGTACATTCCAAGAAAAATGAATAGAGCGATTGAAATTTAAAAAATGTAAAGCAAGGAAATAATGAAGATGTTGTCAAATTTATTTATGTAATTAATAAACTCATAGAAAGATGAATCAAAGAGAAAAAAGAAAAAAGCAGATTGTCAAAATTAGTAATGAAGAGAACACATAAATAAATATCCTACAGCATAAATGGATAAGAAATTATTCATGAGTAAACTCCAAATTTGGGTTACTTTATAGTTAATCTACTCAAACATTTGAAGAAGAACCAACCCATCAATTTCATATAAATACTTCAGTATATAAGGAAGATAGGATGAGCAATTTATTTTTTTCAATGATGCCAATATAAACTATTTATCAAAACTGGATATATTCATTACAAAAAATGAAAATATCAGGCCAACATCTTGCATGTAAACATAAAAACCTCAACCAAATATTTTCAAAGTACGTCAGCAAAATATAAACATAATAATAGGTCACACTCAAATTTGAATTTATTCCTGGAATGCAAATTTAGTTTATTCTTTGAAAAGACAGTCACAGTATTATGTCACATTGAAAGAAAACAGAGAAATGTAATAGGATAATATAATAGATGAAAAAAATATTTTAATAAAATTCAAATCTCTTTTATGACAAAATACTAAAAAAAGCAGATTAGAAACAGAAGGTACTTTCTTAATATGAAAAATTCTATTAGTGGGTCATCTGGGTGGTTTACTCAGCTAAGGTCCAACTCTTATGTTTACTCAGGTCATGAACTCATGGTTCATGGGTTCAAGTTCCATGTCAGGTTCTGCACGCTCAGCAAGGAGCCTGCCTGGGATTTTCTCCCTCCCTTCCTCTCTGCCCCTCCTTCTGTCTCTCTTTCTCTGTCTCTCAAAATAAATAAATAAACTTAAGAAAAAACAGTATTTAGAAACAAAAATAACTTTTAGCAAACGTCATACTTTATATGAACTATTTACTATTTTCCCTATAATATCAGAAATGAGTTCAATTGTGTCTAAGTTGAAACTCTCTATACTGGTTTTTAGGACTATTTTGTGATGGATATTTGTACTACACACTACCTTGAAAAGAGTTATGAAACAGATACATACATAAAGCAGATTTATGAAAAAGCTTCAATATGGTGGGAAAGTATAGTGGAAAGAGTGGTTGCTTCAATAATAGAGCTTATTTAACTGTATTCACATGGAAAAATTAAATCTTGATTTCTACATCACTCCTTATACAAAAACAAATTTCAGGTATATGGTGTATGAAATACTTTAAAAGAGAGAGAGGAAACTCCTAGAATATAACACAGGAAAATACTCATGACATTGGAATGAGGGGAAAATCATAATTAGAAATCAAAACATAATTATATAGGAAAAGACTGACAAATTGAATACCTTTATAGTTAAGATTGATCAAAGACACCATTAACAGGTTGAAAATAATCCACAGAGGGTATCCTTTAATAAATTAATGGATACACAAACTATTTATCATTTGATTAATGTGATATATTATTGAGATGGAATATTATTCAGCAATAAAAGAAAATGAACTACTACCTCCACAAACACATGAAGAGGAATCTAAGTGCTTATTACTAAGTGAAAAAAGGTAGTATGAAAAAGTTTCATACTGTATGATTCCAACTGTCTGTCCTCCTAGGAAAGGCCAAACTATTGAGACAATAAAATAACCAAGGGTTGTCAAGAGCTTGAGAGACAAAAGAAAGATCAATAGGTGAAACAGAGGGAATTTTTAGGGCAGTGAAATGATTCTGTATGAAAGTATAATGATGGATACATGACATTATGCATTTGAAAAAATCCATAGAATGTACACTATAAAGAGTGAACCTTAATGCAAACTAGGGACTTTAGTTAATAGTGTATCAATATCAGTTAATTAGTTGTGACACGTATATAACATGAATACAAGATATTAGTCAATAGGAAAAAGTTGTGTTTAGTACAGGGGCAGGTATAATGGGAACTCTACTCAATTTTCCTGTAAACATAAAATTGCTCTAATAAATGAAATTTATTATTAAAAAAATTCACAGAGTAGGAAAAGGTATTTGCAATGTATATAGTCAACAAAGAACTCATATCTAAAATACTCTCAAATAGTAAAAAAAAAAAAGTATAAACAATCCAACTCAAAACTGGGAAGAAATGTGAAAAGTTACTTTAAATCTAGACTATACAAATGGCCAATAAATACCAAAAAAAAAAAGGTGCTCAAATTCATTAGCTACAGGGTCAGTCAAATTTAAGTCATAAGGAAATGCCACTCATGTATCTTCAGAGTGGCTAAAATTAAAAATAATACCTAGTGAGGATACAGAATAATTGTCACTCTTATGAAAGCAGTGGGAATATTCTTTCCATAAATACCTGCATACCTTGTTCTCTTGTTCCTTTCAAGTTTCTGCTTACATATTATCAACTCATAGTGGACCTTCTTTTTTTTATTTTTTTAAGTTTATTTATTATTGAGACAGAGAGAAACAGAGCATGAGTGGGGGAGGGGCAGAGACTGAGGGAGACATAGAATCGGAAGCAGGCTTCAGGCTCTGAACTGTCAGCACAGAGCCCAATTTGGGGCTTGAATCCACAAACAGTGAGATCATGACCTGAGCTGAAGTTGGACTCTTAACTGACTGAGCCACCCAAGTGCCCCCATAGTGGCCTTTTTCAACCATCCTATTTAAAATAGTCTCCCATTCTCAGGGTAGCTGAGACTCATTTTAGACCTAACACCATCTGTAGATTGAAAGTGAGGGAGTGGAGAAACATTTACACACACACACACACACACACACACACACACACACACACATACAGAAGAGTGGACAAATAGCATAATCCCAATTCAGTGTATAACCCCACTTAGCTTCCCAGTCCTCACTATGGGTTAAGCATCAACCACTGATAATGTTTGACTGGGAACGGGGATTATGTCAAATCCTGAGAGAAACTAATTCTGAGTTCTTCTCACAGAATACTAATTGCCCCATAGCTACTCTCAGTTGTTTAGAGAAACAAAATTCTGGCTAGATGTTTGCCTTCTGTCTTGATGCAAGCAAATACAAGTCATAATAAATTATGTAAGATAATTTGAAGGTACTAGAGCTTTCACATCATCACCTTTGTCAATGCAAGAGATGGTAAATAAAGCTCCAACACATTACACGAAAACTCCAGAGACCAAGTTGAACTTAATATCCAATTTCCAAAGGTGATTAGGAAATGCTTTGTTAAGTAAGACCAGACCCCAGGTCTACCTGAAATTCTGTTCTTATATAAGCCAGAGCTAACACCAGTGCCAGCTTTCCAGAGGCACCACTGTTCTTTCCCTGAATAATTCATTTTATTTTATTTCCCATTGAATATCTGTAACAGCAATCATATAGCACAGAATAGAGGATCTTAAATGATTAAACAGACCTCATAGGTTTTGTAGCTATGAAAGATATTTAGTACATTGAATAACATTAAAGAAGATCAGTAGAGGTCTTTGCCTTATAGCATAGCATAGGTTCATTTGAATGTGCCAGAGATAACCTTGGATTCTGCAAGAAAGAAATGTATTTCTCTATCATATTAAATTTCACGTATATGTAATTCAGGCCTAGTAAGGCAGCCCTATTTCTTTTCAGACCTCTTCCAGCTTTCTCTTTCATTATTCCTATGGAGAAACTCTTATATAAATGATCCAAAATGGGGCTCTGCTCATAAAAATCCAGATTTCAAGCCAAAGGAAGAAAGAAAAAGAAAAATCAAAGTGCCATGCCACTTCTTGTCAAAGATATATCCAGAGAGTGTTTTGTTATTTTTTATGTTTTGTTTTGATTTGTTGAGTTGTGTTTTAAGTAGGTTCCATACTCAATGTGGGGCTTAAATTCATAACCCTAAGGCCAAGGTCACGTGCTCTGTCAACTGAGCCAACCAAGTACCCTAACATATCCAGAATGTTTGACAAATCACATGCCCCTAAATATGTCCAGAAATGAAGTCACATAGTGACATCTAACTTCAAGGAAATTTGGTAAATGTAATCTTCACTGTGGATGACCATATATCTAGCAAAGGGTCAGGACTATTTTAGAAAGAAGTCTCTGTGGGATAATGAGCAGCCTCTATTACAGTTGTCATGATGCAATTCAACGGGGAGTCATTTTCAAGACACACCACCTCAACTGGAATCACTCTTTCTGTCAAGAGAAATGTACTATCACATGCTAAATGCAAATAGAAGAGTACTCCTACAGGAAAATATAGCTAACTTGCAGTTTTGCTGTATTTTGTTCTGGTGAGCACACCATAATGTATAAAGAAGTTGAATCACTATGTTGTTCACCTGAAACAAATATAACATCGTGTGTCAACACTACTCAAATTAAAAAAATAACTAAAGATTACTGTAAGCCAGGCACTTTTAAAGCCACTAAAGCTCTTCTTTACATGCTATACAATGTCTGTGTTCCATGTACTTCTAGAGAACTTGTTAGGATATCATATTACAGTGCCATTGGAGTTAGGAAAAATGTGTGTACAAATATTATTTTAAAGACTTGGAAATTGGGGCGCCTGGGTGGCTCAGTCGGTTAAGCGTCCGGCTTCGGCTCAGGTCATGATCTCACGGTTCGTGGGTTCGAGCCCCGCATCGGGCTCTGTGCTGACAGCTAGCTCAGAGCCTGGAGCCTGCTTCAGATTCTGTGTCTCCCTCTCTCTCTGATCTTCCCCTGCTCCAGCTGTCTCTCTCTGTCTCTCAAAAATAAATAAAAGAAACATAAAAAAAATTGAACAGAAATCCTTCTTTAAAAAAATAAATAAAAAATAAAGACTTGGAAATGAAAGAAGATGAACAACTAGTGCCAGGGATTGAGAATTTCTGAAAGGGAATCTGATGGAAGAAAAGAATGTACTGTGTCTCTCAGACCAGAATCAGCTAAAACTGAAGAATTCAAATGTTAGAGCATTTTACAACAATCTCTGAGGAAAGATCGGTAGATATTAGTACAAACACCCCTACACCAATTATTTATTGAAAATGATCTGACATTTATAGTAAAAACACTGCTTTTGACTTGTAGTTTACTCCATACAAATAAATATATCAGGCTGCAAGTAATAGAAAGCCCTATTTCCAATAGTTTAACCACTTAGATAGATACATTTCTCATGTACTAAGAAGTACAGAATTACACTCCAGTAGTTCCAAAATGTCATTGACTCATTTTATTTTAGCTCAGCTATCTTTTGCATTCAATTATCAACTTGCTGGTTGAAAAATGGCTATTTATTTCTCAATATGATATTTGAGTTAGATAAAGGGAGAAGGAAGTGGTATAGCTAAGGAGAAAGGTAAAACTTTCTTTCTTAAGTTTTTTATCAGCTCTTATTCCAAAATGGGTCAGTATTTTATATTATAAACAGCCTCAAAAAAAGGAAGCTTGAGAGATATGAAATTAGAGGAATACAAAGAAAATGAATCTGTCTTGGTTGTTGGGTGGCCCATGCACAATGTTTGCTACATTACAAGTTCTCTCTTTTTTTTTTTTTTTTTGCTTTTATTTATTTATTTATTTATTTTTACTTTATAAAGTTTCATATTTTTTTAACATATGCAATTATTTTCCATCCTTTACAATACAGTAGTTGCAATGACACTCAAAACAGAAAAGCAAAGTAAAAAATCAAAACACCAACTTCTGTTTCATGTAATTAGACTTATACAGAAATTAGAAGGTTAAGTACCAACTAGTTAATCACCTCATTTCACAGCTATCTTAAGTGGCATTAAGCAGGCTGTGTTGTAGCCTATGAACAAGTAATATATTGTATCATTTATCTTGAATGTATCATAGATAAGCTGCTATATAACGATTGCCACTTCAGATAGCTGCCACAAGTTCTCTTTTTAAAGTTACTACATATTTACACTTACTTTCAACAAAACCTTTTTTGTTTTTATAAAATACCGAGATTGAAGAATCTTTCTGAGATTTGGCAGGAATACTATCCAATCCAGTAAACTTTACATATATAGTAAAGATTTTGCTGCTCAGATTGGGTGTGGCCTATTATTGTTCAGTTAATATCCACTCCTTAGTCCCATGTCACACACACACACACATCCATGGCAAGAATCTATTTCTCAGACCATAAACATTGAGCTTTGTTATGCAATTTTTCTTTGACTCCATAGTAGGTAAAATGTACTTTTGAGAGCTTTGATGAGGCTTGGACACTTGACTTGCTTTACCTAATGGAATTTTAATGGATGAGAGGCAACCCAAGGCTTAAATGAGATGAGTGGTTGTTCTTGTTCTATAGTTTCCTGTAATTTACCATTAGAAGAAAATTCTTTGGCTTGTTACTTGTCCAAAGATGATAAATATAGGAAGCAAACCTGTACCCACTGGTTGGTGACAAGCCCATCTAAACCCTTAGGTGAGCCAGATCCCAGAACACTTACAATGAGTAAGCCATAAATAAATGTTTATTTTTGAAAGCCATAGAAAGTTTTAAGTTGTTTCTCATGCAGTATTATTATGGCAATCGATGTCTAATTTTTTGGACAAAACGACTAAAATAGTCCTCCTTAAAATTGAGTTAGCTGTTGGGGATGTTAACTTTGTGGCATTTGTAATATAATGCTCTCAAAGCTAGTTAGTCATGATTATTCTTATTTTTCTTAACAGAATATTAACTTACAGAGGTCAACTAAAGTGATATTAGACATACCTATAACTTCATAGTCCTTAATAACTCATTATAATTATAGGACTTATTAAAAAAGATTAATTATAAAAACAAGAAATAAAATAACAACTATTTTATATAAAAATCATGAGATTTGGAAATATTTAGATTTAAAATATGGCAAGCAGCAGTAAGTAGTTACTATTTATTCATACCATATGATTCAAAATCATGTAATACAAGAATAAAAGTAAATTTTATACAAAGGAGACCCCCAGGTGATATGCTCAGAGTGACTTCTTTATGCCATGAACTATAAACGGTCTGAAATTTTTCCCTACTTACAAGTTCATAGTTATGGGAGGCTGGAAGAAAAATGAGACTCCTGGGTCAGTGTGGTTTTGACATTAGAATACAGATTTATGGAACAGAATAGAGAGCCCAGGCATAAAGTCACACATATATGAACTTATGATTTTAAACCAGTGTGCTCAGTAGTGGACAAAGAATAGTATTTTGAACAAATAATACCAGAAAAACTGAATATCTTCATGGAGAAAAAAAATGAACCTAGAGTGGCGTTAGTGGGAATGGTAGAGCAAGGACCTCCAACTATTTGCTCCTTTATAGCAGTTCTGATAATCCTGGGGAAAAAACAGGTAAAAAACATTTTTTTCAGAACCTGAAAATGAATCATATTCTTGGATTGTTTACTCAAGAAAAATAACAGAATATTGGTAAGACAGGTGAGCTCTAAGGCATTTTAATTTGTCCTATTTCATTTCCCTCTCTCCAGCGTCCTAGTAGCTTTGCAACCCAACAGTCTCATAATTATGGTAACTGTGAAATGCAATGGCCTAGCAGTCACTGGAGAGAGCATAACGGGTTTGAAGTCTCCTAAAACCAAATCCCTCAAGAACTGTTATTAACTGACAAGCAAAAAGTGCAACCAAAAATGAAGATCTAAGCAGAGTTGTCAATTGCCTAAGGTGTGTGTCAACACATATACACTGTAGTAAAGATTAGGAGAACTGCTAATTCCAGACATTTAAGGGAATTCTAATTACTAGCTGACCACATAATAACTGAGCAGAGACTTCTGTGGGCACATAGCACAAAGAATACAGACTTAACAGAATTAGTTCAATGAAGTCAGTAAGGAAATAAACAGCAACAACCACCACATAACAACAACAACAAAAATCAACAATAACAAACAGTAACAACAATAAAACCTGGGGAGGAGGAATTCTACTTGAGGGTTGCTACATTATATTATTTTACAGGTCCAGCTCTGGGGCACCTGGATGGCTTAGGGGGTTAAGCATCCAACTTTTAATTTTGGCTCAGGTCATGATGATCTCAAGGTTGTGGGATTGAGCCTTGAATCGGGCTCTACACTGGGTGTCGAACCTGCTTAAAATTCTCACTTTCCTTCTTCATCTGCCCCTCCTCCCATCCTCTCTCAAGAAAAATAAACTAAACTAAACTAAAATAAAATAAAATCCCAACTTTAAATTTTATGTATTTATTTATATGTAAACATATAAATATATAAATATAGAGAGAGAGAGATGCACAGAAACAAAGAAATATGGCACATACACATAAAAAAGCAGTCAATATGAACTATTCCTGAGAAAACTAGACTTTAGACTTACTAGAAAAGATTTGACATAGCTATTTAAACTATGTTCAATAACTAAACAAAACTAAATTTAGGTACTAAATGAAAATATGATAATAATGTCTCACTAAATTAAAGAATATCAATAAGAGATCAAATATTTTTATATTTTTTTATTTTACAATTTTTATAAGTGAAAAAACAAATAGAAATCATTATGTAAAAGAATGATAATCAAAGAGATAGGGGGAAATCACTTAATGAGCTCAAGATCATATTTGAAGTGGGGTAGAAAAGAATTCTTAAGATTATCCAACTGAGGAATCAAAAGTAAAAAAAAAAAGAAAGAAAATAAATAGAAAACATTAAGAATCTTGGCAACCTATAAAGACATTCAAGTGTAAGATACAGTGAAAGTCCCAGCAGAAAGGGGAAGAGATAGTAATTGAAGATACAATGACTGCAAGCTTCCCAAATTATATTTAAAGTCTTCGATCTACACATGAAAGAAGTTCAAAAACTCTAAGTAGAATATTACTCAAAGAAATCCAAAACTAGACTAAATGCATTTAAACCGTCTTAACACAGAGATGCTTGGGTGCCTCAGTCAGTTAAGCATCCAACTTCAGCTCAGGTCATGATTTCACAGTGTGAGTTTGAACCCTGTGTCAGGCTCTGTGCTGACCGTTCAAAGCCTGGAGCCTGCTTCCGATTCTGTGTCTCGCTTTCACTCTGTCCCTGTGCTGCTCATACTCTGTCTCCTTCAAAATTAAAAACATTAAAAAAAAGAAAAATTAAACTGTTTCAAAACAAAGACCAAGAGAAGTGACTCTGCATAAAGGGACCTATACTATATTATTTTCCTATTGTTACTATTTAAAAATGGGCATAAACTTAATGGTTTAAAATGACACAAATCTATTATTATATGATTTTAGAGGTCAGAAATCTTAAATTAATCTCACTTGCCAAAATCAAGGAGCCTACAGGCCTAAATTTCTTCTAAACATTCACTTTAGGGATGAAGTTTTTTCCTTGCCTTTTTCCATTTTCAAAGGCTGCCTGCATTCCTTAGGTCATGGCACGATTCCTCCATTTTCAAAGCCAGCAAATCAACTCAAATCTTTCTCATGCTTTGACATCTAGCTGAATCTCCATTTTCTGCCTCCCTCTTTTACTTATAAGGTCCTTTATGAGCATATTAGGCCCATCCTGATAATTCTGGATAATCTTCTGAACTCAATGTTAGCTGATAATATTGAATTTCATCTGCATTTTAAATTCCGCTTTCCTATAAAATCTAACATACTCAGGGATTCCAGATATTAGGATATGAACATCTTTGAAGGTCTATTGTTTTATCTATCACGTTTTATAAAATTAAAAGCTGATAGCTCATCATAAGGCAGAAGCAGCCAGAAAGCAGTTAGATAATATATTTGAAGTACAGAAAGATTCAGTTATCAACTGAGAATTCTACAAAACTATTTTGTAGACATGACAGAATAATTAAGACATTGTTATGCAAAAACAAAGAATATATTGCCAGCAGACCTGCAATACAAGACATATCAAGGACATCCTTCTGGCAGATATGAAAGGAAATAAAGCATATTCACTTACTTATTTTAAAATGTGACCATCTTTGTGGGTAATTTCTCTACCTTCCACAGAAGAAAACTTCTTCAACCTCATGAATGCTGCCAACAAAGAACCATTGATAACATATTTAATTTTAAAAGACTGAAAGCTTTCCTTCTACTATCAGGAACAAGACGAAGATATCATCTCTCAACCCATTTATTAAACATTGTACTAGAAATTCTAGCTAGGTCCATTGTCATTCTAAGAGAAATATAATCAGAAATAATTCACCCTGGGTCTCTGAAATACTCCCAGTGATTTAAGATTTTGGCACATGCTTCAGTCTTTTTTTTCTTTTTTTAATGTTTATTTATTTTTGAGACAGAGAGAGAAAGAGAGAGAGAGAGAGAGAGAGAGAGAGAGAGAGAGAATATGCATGAGTGGGGGAGGGGCAGAGAGAGAGGGAGACAAAGAATCCAAAGCAGGCTCCAGGATTTGAGTTGTCAGCACAGAGCCCAATGCAGGTCTCAAATTCACAAGCTGTGAGATCTTGACCTGAGCCACCCAGGCACCGTCATGCTTCAGTCTATTTATCCATGTATTTATTTTCCTTTTCACTGCTTATTTAACTCATTATTGACTTATGATTCTGTTTTTCAGATTTGACAGTTGATAATGGAAGCTGTCACATCAAAGCAATGTGAGCAACATTAATTAATACTTAAAGCAAGTTCAAAGTAAAAGACATAAAACTTTCTTCCCATTTGATAGAGCCAAAGAGAGAGATAGATGTTAGGGTAGCAAACAAATGTTTTCCTTCTTCTCCTTCTTTAGTTATCTGGCCTTGATCATGATCCAAAGGGATAAGTGCAGTAGACATATCAACTTGTACTTGGCTGCATAGAATACCTTTTTCAATTTTAGATTATGCACTTGATGAGAAAAAAATCTTCCCTTGTGAAGTTTCTGTACAGATGAAGAGTCTGTCTTAGGGATAAATGCCATGTTTACTTTTGGATAGAACGCAATTTGTGTATCTAAAGACCATACCAATATTAGAGAACGAGTGAGCACCCGTATAAACAGTCAACCTTCTCCTTTCCCTCCAGGACACTGCAGGTAATGTAATACCCCCTTTGGAAACTAGCCCCTTGTCTATTTAATCCATAATTCCATACACTCAGACTTGCTCTAGCACCTAAAAAAATCATTTTTCCTTAAGATTTAAGGACTGTAAGCCTATGATTTACCATTTCAGCATCAAGTGAACTGCACTGCCAATTTTCTCTTTAAATGACATCTCCGCCCTAATGCTCATCATTTGTTTCACTGTCCACATCATTCTACCACCTTGAGTCCTAAGTCCAATAACTTGGTTCTTTTGCAGGCTTCTTTGGCATATCTTCTAAATTAAAAGTTGCATATGTTTGTTTTAATCTTTCTCTTTGTACAAAATGCCTACATTTTGGGGGGAATATGTGTTGGGCTCTATAGCTGTCCATTGAAATAACCCTTTCCTTTAGAATCAGTCATTGCTGGAGCACCCGCGTGGTTCAGTTGGTTCAGTGTCTGACTCTTGATTTCAGCTCAGTCATGATCTCACTATGAGACTGAGCCCATGTCGCCTCGGAGCCCCATGTTGCTGAGCACAGAGCCTGCTTAGGATTCTCGTCCCCACCCCCCCTCTCTTCCCTCCTCATTTGCATAGTGCTCTCTTTCTCTCTCAAAATAAATAAACTTAAGCAAAAAGAATTAGTCATTCCTGTGCTAGATCCATTATTTTTATGACTAAAGACCTGCCCCGAAACCTTGACTCTTTTATTCCCTAGTATTACTAACCAACACTCACTTTTACTTAGTAATCTAGATTTCCCCATATTGTCCTATTTTGATAGTCCCTCACAAACCTCAGTCATCTAAACTCCTGTTTAAAGTTCACCTCTGTTCCAGTAAATGCGCCATTAGCCCAGTTCTTATATCATAATGATGAACCAATATTATATTGTTCAGGATTAATAATTATATTCCCTAGGGAGAAATAGTATGCTTTTTGAAAGAACAGGGATTCAGGAAGCTGAGTGAACTGAATGACACCTTACTTGTTGCCCTTTAATTTTCTAAATTCTACTTTTTTAGAAGGTTAAATTGTAGTCTTCATTCCAAAGCATTTATTTGGGGATATATTCTTAGTTCAACAAAGTACTCATCTTTCAATAGGCAATTTAGTAGCCTGAGTAGGTTTATATAACATAAACATTTTGCTTACTTTTTGCCTTTCAAGGTATCCTCTGAAAGAAGAAACAATGCTCTATTAAGATTCAACATGACTTTCTTTCCAATCTTTTTGAAGAAGATAATATGTACTCGATTAGGATAAAGCCATGTTCGTTAGGCAAAAGGAGCACCTAATATGTGTGTCTTAAATGTTTCTTACAGAAATAGAAACAGCCAACTCCCATACATAATTCATACATGAAAATTTATAAATTATCAATCTTTTAATTTCTGAAATCAGTTTAATAGTGATTAATAGCAGCCTCCTCCATTATTTCAAAAGAAAAGGTGACCTTTAAGAATATTCAGGAAAGAAGTAAACTCATCTTTAGGGAAAAGAGCAGAGCATTGAAAATGAATTTTGTGTTTGTGCTACAACGAATCCTTATGCAATACTGGTTTTATTTTTTTAAAAATGCATTATAAACTATTTCAGATGTAACAGTCCTTCTATTGTAGCTTAAGGACTGGTGCCAGGTCGTATGTGATCTGTCCATCATTTTCCTCAATTTTAAATCTCCAAATTAGATTATTCAAATGTGTTCTCAAAGAGGTTACCCCTGGAAACCACTCTGTGGCTTCACGGGGTGCAGAATAGCCTGGCTGCTGATTGGTTTTAGCCTCAGGGCACATCACACCAAAGCACAGCGGTCTCCAACGACTACCAATTTGCTTCCCAGTGTGAGGGGAGGTGTAGCCTGTGGTCATTAGCGTATTTGGTAAAGGGCTTCTCTGTTTACTAGTTGCCCTTTCCTTCATTCATAGTCCAGACAATAATGACAGCCAACTGCAGGTTTAAAATTCAACTCTCAAACTTCTCAAGTTTAAGATTTTGCAGTAAAGACTCTTTTCTTTCAGACCTTTTACTCATTTAGTTATGGATTTGTAGAACTTAGAACAGAAACTTTTTTTTTTAACCTCTCCCTTTAGGTAGTACAGTTGGGAAAAATGCTATTTTATTTACCTCATTTCATTTTTTTATTTTAACTATTCCTGAAGTTGAATGTTTAAGTTAATATTTTATTATGAGTTTTATTCTTACAGCTTTTTGTATAGCTCAAACTTTAAAATTAAGGGAAAAAACCCAAATAACTTGAAAATTCATTGTACCTGGGCATTCTTGAACATCTGGCTTTATAGATTGATTAATGGATTATCTGATTCTATGGAATCATCTAACTGGTGAATGACAAGTTCCAATTAATTTTCTTAGTACTTGATTTTCTATTCAAAAATAATGTCAATCAACATACCACAGTTATTTTTAGGGGTTCGTTAACTTAAAAATAAGATCGTTTTTAGCCACTCGAACAACTGATAAATTCCTATATTTTATTTTGTTATATTTTAATTTAATTTTTTTCTTTATTTTAGAGAGAGATTGAGAGTGCAAGAGGGGGAGACGGACAGAGGGAGAGAGAGAGAATGAATTCCAAGTAGGCTCCAAGGGGGGGGGGGGGAGAGAGAGAGAGAGAGAGAGAGAGAGGGAGGGAGGGAGAGAGAGAGAGAAAGAGAGAGAGAGAGAGAGAGAGAGAGAGTGAGAGAGAGAGAGAGAGAGAGAGAGAATGGAAATCAAGAGCTGGAGTCTTGGAGTGCCTGGGTGGCTCAATTGGTTAATTGTCTGCCTTCCAATCAGGTCATGATCTCATGGATCTTGAGTTCAAGCCCTGTGACAGCTCAGAGCGTCTATTTTATTTTGGGTTTAGAAATGTTAATAAGTTATAGAACACTTGTCCACAAAAGATTTGTAACTTTAAAGGCTTAGCTATTTAAATATTTGTAAATTCAGGCAATAGTGAGAATTTAGTAACTAGACATTGAACATGTTCCTGATAAGCCTGAATCATATTAGACAGAATTATCTGTCTCTTTACACGTATCTGGTATTTAATATGAATGACATTTTACATCTTAATTTTTTATAAAAAACTTATTGCTTGATCTTATCTCATTGCTCATATATTTATATGCATTGTTTTTCATATTTCCTCACATAGAGATTTAGATAGAATTAGTTTTGGCCTATCAGTTCCTCCAAGTTGATAAGAGTAATAATGATAAAACACTGATAATTATGAAGATCATTTACTATAGTCTAGGTACTCTGTTAAGCCTTTAATATGCACTGTTTCATTTTTACTTCACATCAACCATTTGAAATAGTAATTATTTATGCCATGTATTGAATAAGAAAGAAACACATTGGCTTGGTCACAGAAGCTTCATACAATTGAATACAAAATCATATATATTCATTACAATATACAAATTTATTCAATCATGAAAAGATTATGTAAATATGTGACACAGTCATTTTAGATTCAAAGCCCCAACATTTATACATTGTTCTCTATTGCTCTTTTCTGGTAGTGTTTATCTGAAAATTAGTCAGAATAACACTTTCATAAACTATTGGATCTCAGGCTTGGAGAGGAGCTTGATGATCCTTCAGTCTAATGTGTATAAACTCTACAAGGTTGTCACCCAACTATGTTTCAAACAACTTTCCAGTGATGTCCTTGCTAATTCAAAACATAGCCCATTTTGTGAAGAAATAGTCACTTGGACTATTCTTAAGTTATTTCTCATAATTTTTTTTTGATCACTTCTACTTCTCTCCAAAGAATTCTAGTTTCCCTCCTTTAAAGTGGTATTTTTTTCAATTCTCAGAGTCGCTTAACATTTATTTAATGTCTATAATAAACTAGATGGATATTTTATTAAATATATGGTTTCTCATTTAACCCTTATCATACTGCATAAAGTAGACTTTATTATTTCCTTTAAAATGACTGCAATGTTGAATGATTTGCCAATGCTTATAGAAAAAATAAATAGCAGAGCTCAGAAAGTACCTATGTCTTCTGATGTTAAATCTCTTTTGCCCTAATGAATCCTTCTTACAAACTTACAATTCAATGGATTTTTGTTTAGAGTAGATGTCATTAGAATTCCCATTTATTTTCCATTTCTACTTATTCTGCTCATGTTTTAATATTAGCTTTAGAAACTCAAATATTTTTCTTGCTCTACCCATATGGCTTTCTATTTTATTTTGTGTTTAGAAATAAAATATGACCTGAAATATGACTATTCATAATTTCTCAAGCCTAACTGATTTCCTTCCTTCCTATTTTTGGAAGTAAAAGCCATACTAAGTAAATAATCAAAAAAAATTTATGGTAAATCTAAATATGATATGTTCACACTGAATTAGAAGGACATTTGTGAAAACAAAGCAAACATCAAGTGAGGAAATATTTTAAACACATAATTTAGAGGGAAATATATTCAGTCTAATTGTTCACATTATAGTAGTTATACTGTCTTGGAAACATCTTAATATGTTTATTTAAACTAATATTATTTGCCAATGACCCATGTATTTTATACATAAAATGGAATAACTTATTTTAACTTAATAAAAGCAACATGCAACATTATGAAAGTTTAACCAATATTAATTTCCATGCAACATAATTATTATTTTATAATTTTTAATTATGAATTAATTTAGATTAAGGGACTATATTTGTTCATAATTCATTAAAATCTTCTTTCAAAAGGATAGTACAATCTTATATTTGATTTTTAGCATTAACATCAACATATTATATGTTGAAATTTTTAAAATCCTTTGTCCACTGTCTGTGGCTGTGGTCTCATGCAATAAGATGAAACAGCTGATTCACTCAGCTTCTCTATCCTCATGTCTTGTGACCAACAAATCAGAAATAATTGTCATATTGAAGACATGTAATTAGATGGCATAACAGCTAAGATACATTTTTGTCAACTTGCCAAAAAGAGAATTTTAGTAAGTGATACATTATATCGTAAAAATCATGCTTCAACAGGCCTTTTAATGATGATAAATAAAGAACTTGTACAAATCAAAGCAATTAATCCTTTTGACGCATTTCTCTAAAATCACTACTAAGGCACCCAGAAATGCAAATATATACATAAATTATTCCTTTGTGAATTCAGGTTTGGAATTATCAGATTTTTCTCTCTATCCTTGAAAACAGTTAGTTTCATTAATAATTACATTCCTTTAAACCTTATTTAAATAAAAGCATGTATTAAAAAGATGTGTAATATAATCATATTTCATATGTTAACAAAATAGATATAAAGTTATTTTAAATAATTTTATTGAGGGGCTATTTTTAGTGTTTTCTTAATCTTGTTCTTGGGGCTTTTCTTTGGTGAACCACCTGTGAAATCATATTTTTAATAAAATTATCTTTTTTAACATTTTATTATTATTGAGAAACAGAGAGAGACAGCATGAGCAGGGAAGGGGCAGAGAGAGAGAGAGGGAGACACAGAATCTGAAGCAGGCTCCAACCTCTGAGCTGTCAACACAGAGTCTGGCTCAGGGCTCAAACCCATAAACTATGAGACCATGACCTGAGCTGAAGTCAGATGCTTAACCGACTGAGCCACCCAGGTGCCCTCAAAAGTATACTTTTTAAATATATAACTATGATAAATATTTGAACCCTAAAAAGCAATGAGTACAACACACATGAAATGCAAGAGTTCTATGACTACATTAAAAGGACCATTCAGGGTTGCCTGGGTGGCTCAGTCAGTTGAGCATCTAACTCTGGCTCAGGTCACACAGTTCCTGGGTTCAAGTCCTGGGTTGGGCTTCTGCTACAGATTCTGTGTTTCCTTCTCTCTCTCTCTGCCCCTCCTCTGCTCATGCTCTGTCCTTCTCTCTCTCTCTCAAAAATATATAAACATTAAAAAACTAAAAATAAAAGGACTATTCATATTAAGTAACATAATCTCATTTAAATGGAAACATGTACTCCCACAAGGTTAAGAATGTTTTTCACCACTTTAAGAATGCACTCTTTCAGACTCTATGCTGCCTCTCAGTGATGATGCTGTCACAAAAAGAAAGAAGAAAACATGTTGCTGGACACCACAACAGACACCAATATTACAATATTCATTGTATACCTACTATGAATTCTCAAATGCATACAGGACATGGAACTTAGGTTTAACCTATGAAACTGCCATGTGTTCCCATTAAAACATGGATCCTGAGTGTAAGCATAGTGACCTGTTTATAGACAGGTTCTTAAGACATATTTTGAAAGAAAAGAAAAATAATACTTATACGGTGTGATAACAAAAATGTATTCAACCAAAAATGAGTCTTTAGTGTAGAGGACTCATTGTTTGTTAAAATTAAAAAGTGATGAAACATGTGTACTAAAGATTATAAATGAACTTAAAAAAATCTCCTTTAAACAGTCAGTGAAAAACAGGTGATCCACAGACAACAGCACAATTTCTAGAAAGTTACAAGCTGAAAAGATTGTGACTGGATAATTTTCTACCCCGTAGAGCAGCCATTCACAGACAAATTTACAGAAAATATACCACCCATGTGCCCTTTCTTGAAAGTAAAATCAAAATGAAAACTTCAAAGACAGTAAATACACGACAGAAGAAAATCAACAGTTATGGCTTTCTTAATGTTTGCTAACGTGGTTATGAAAATAAATGTCTCTTTAATGGAAAATTACATAGAGTATATTGATAATAATTAACAGGAGATCAACAACCATATATTTTGTTAATTAAAAAATGAAGTTAAAAATATAAACATCAGAAATGGTGCTTAATTTCTGTTTTGCATGCCCAATGAGGGCATGAGTCACTTCTAACTGGATTCCTGCATTTCTACTGCCCAGCACAGTTCCTGGCACATAGCAGACTCTTAATTGATATTTGAGTGGATGGCCTTGAAATGGGGAATTAAGGGTAAATACTGGTTTATCTTGACCTTGCTAATCTTGAAAAGGGAAAGAGCAAGGGAAACTTATTATAAGTAATTGGCTCATCAGGGTGCCTGGGTGACTCAGTTGGTTGAGCATTCGACTGTTGAACTCGGCTTAGGTCCATGATCTCACAGTTCATGGGTTTGAGCCCCACATTGGGCTCTATGCTTATGGTGAGGAGTCTGCTTGGAATTCTTTCCTCTCTGTCCTTCTTCTACTTATGCTTTCTTTCTCTCTCTCACTCTCTCTCTCTTTCAAAATAAATAAATACATAAATACATAAATAAGAACTTAAAAACATAAGTAATCAGTTTATGTGAATATGGAGTCCCACTCCAGGGTACGTCAGCAAGCTGGAGATTCTCCAGAGAGCTTATCATGTAGTATCAGTTCAAAGGTGGGCAGGATGAGACTCAGAAAGAGCCAATGTTTTAGGTTGAGTCCAAAGGCAGGAAAAAAGCTTGTATTCTAGTTGGAAGGCAGTCAGACAAGAAATATTCCCTCTTATTCAAGGAGGTTAGCCTTTTTGTTCTATTCAGGCCTTCAGCTAAATGGATGAAGCTCACCCACTTTAAGAAGGGTGATCTGCTTTACTCAGTTTACCAATTTAAATGTTTATCTCATCCCAAACACCCTCACAGGAATAACCTAGAATAAGGTTTTACCAAATATCCAGGCTCCCCATGGCTCAGTCAAGTTAACACATAATATTAACTATCACATTGTGGAAAGTGATCTTGTGTGTTAGAGGATATTTAGCAATACCCTTTACCTCCAAACACCAGATACTAATAGTACCCTTCAATTGGAACAACAAAACAATGATAAAAAATATTTCCAGACATTGCAAATGTCCTCTAGGTGAAAATTCACCTCTCTTTGATAACCATTGTCATATATTTTTAATTCTCACAGAAGATTTGTTAGGAAGATAAGATTATTATCATTATACAAATAGGAAAGTGAGACTCAGAATTATTAGGTAATGTGCTTAATGTCACAAAGTTAATACTGTTTTGGAGCCTGTATTTAAATTCATCTCTGTCTGACTCCAAACCGCCTTCTATTTTCAATACATCATGTTATGCAATTGGCAGGTGAAAATTGGATTGAAAGCTCAAAAGACAGTTATGGCCAAAAAAATATATAGATTGTGAGTCAGTATAGCATACAGAAGGTAGTTGAATCCAGATTGTGGGTAAAATTTGCTTAGAAGAAGCAATATAATTATTAGCCTCAATAGAAGAGAGCAAGCACTCTCTGATGTGAAATATAGAATCTAGGCGTTCCCCAGGAATTTGATGGCTCATATAAACCCAATCAATTGAATTAAGTCAAACATCATTGTGGTAATATTTATGGGTTATTGAATCTCTAGATCCCTACATGTCTCTCTTCTCCTTCCTTCATAAATCTGAAAGAGCCATAATCAATAGCTTATGTGTTTGTGTGCATTAGAGTTTACTAACATGTGACAACAATTAATGTATTGGCCTAATAAAATATTGCCTGACCAATAAAAAAAGGCTGAAAAGGAAAAGGACAGGTAATACAGGAAATAAGTAAATTTTATATGTGTATAACAGCCATTAAATAAGCTGTTGTGGTGAAAGAAGAAGGTAAGCATGAAAAAACCTACCCCCATTATAAACAGAAGCAATTAAAATCAACGGGATTATATGATTTTGTAATATCCTGGCCTTGGCCCGTAAAATTAAGATAATTAAGAGAATTGTCTAGAGTTTTGTTTCTAATCTATTGTAACTACCATCCAAAATGGTCTGTTCTTTTTTGCCTCCTAATATCCATTTCTTTGTGTAGTCTTCTCCCACACTAAAGAGAACCCACTGTTGACCACACTGGATATTCTAGAAATAACAGAATGTGATGCTTTAAAGTAATTGTGGCTTCTTTTGTGGCTTCTGTCAGATCACTCACTGAGGAAAGCCGGATGCCCTAAGGAAACACCAAGATGGTGAGAAACTGAGGTTTCCTGCTAACCACTAGCACTAATTTGACAGACAAGAAAGTGAACTATGTTGGAAGCAGATATACTAGCCCAAGTTGAATGAAGGAATCCAGGCACAGCTAACATCTTGACTCAACTCTCATAAGAAATACTGGGCTAGAACTACCAGGCTGAACTATCCTTGAATGCATGACCCTGAGCAACTGTGAAATGATGAATAATTGTTTTTTTAAGCCACTAAATTTTAAGGTAATTTGTTAGATAAATAATAAAACATCCATTTAGATGTTTTATTGACTATGGTAGGAAGAGGCATCTAAAATATATGTCATCCTATTTTTAATTGGTCTGTCTTCACCATAAATACTCAAGCTAAGATTGCCAGATCGATACACAAAGGCTACCATGAAGTTGATTTCTAAGACTTTTGTTATTAAAGTTATCCATGATTCCACTAAATGTATAAGTCAAAGGAGTCCAAATATAAGAAAAGGTTAATATAAGATATTTTTAAATAAAATATACAAAACTTTTCCAACACTTGATGTTGTTCTCATTAGGGACACAAATCAATATAGTATGGAAAAAATATTTCCAAAAAGTCTCCAACTGGAACATTCTAAAATGAATTTTAGCTAGCATAAATACGCTTTGAACATCAAAATTAGTTCATATAAAACTAGACTACATCTATGAAAGCCAGCTGGAGTTTAGAGCATCATATAATTTGTGTACTGCCATCAATTAAACAAATTGATGACTGGCAAATACTAGACAGTGGATTATGCAACAGTTCAAAATTGATTAAAAAGTTCAAAATGATCTCCCCCCAAAAGGCATTGACATATTGCTATTGATTTAATCAGAAACAGTCCATATGTAAACACTACTGTATCTGCAACTTATAAAATAAGCAACTAAAAACGAAAAATTAAAGTACACTGATCAATTGCTCAAGTCTAAGTTTTACAAACTAGAGTGTTATAACACACCCAGTGAAACAACACTTAAGTAATCTTAGTAGCTAAATTATATATTTAAGCTCTATGTCATATTGTCTAGTTATTATAAGTGATACTAACTTAATGATAGCTTTTAAAAGGTACTTATTTGCAATGATTAAAAAAATTTGTTTCAAAAATGGATGCCATTGTTAATTCACTCCCCATCGAGATTTTCACTCCCACCTTAAGTTTTATGCCATCTTTAGGTCTATGTGGACAAATCAATATGGTCTTTCAGGCAAATGTTATTTCTATACTCACTTCTGGTTTAAGTTTATGTCAGGTAACATTTCCTTGTAGGTCATCCTAATTTTTATTGAAATATTCCCAATGATGTTATGAGGAAAAACAAAATCAACAGTCTTGATTCAAAGCATGACATTTAAACTTTACAAGTGTCTGAGAGGGATTTTCCCTAACTAGAAGAGTGCTCCCAAACTGCAATCTTTGGCCCAGCATCACCAAGGTACTTGTTATGGATATAAACTGTTGGAACACATCGTAGACACATAAAATCCAAATCTCTGGGTTGGGCTCAGCAATATACTTTTTAAATAACCCTTCCATGTGATTCAAATGCACACTACAGTTTGAGGAACAATGAGAATGTGGAAGAAGCTGGACTGATAAACAGTCTGAACTGTGCATGTTTATTGGCAAAACAACAGGTCACTTATTCAGGAAAGAAGTAGGAAGAGTTTTTGGCTCAGTCCCACTAATCACCCCTCATTCAGAAACCACAATCTATTACTCCAACCAAAATCAAAACAAAAACGAAGAAGGTATCCACCTTTCTCTTATGTGGATACTGCCTTCTATGGCAGCCAAAATGCTGTCCTTATATATCTCCTAAAATTACCTTTCTTTCTGTAAGCATTGAGAGAATAAATTATCTGCACACAGCACTGCTGCAATGTTTTATCGGCTGGGCAGTGATGCCAATAACCGTTGAGTAATAGATTCTGATGACAGTAGTTTTTGTTTGTGTTGACTTAGGAGCAAGAATAATTACTACTGAATTAATGTAGTGACTTTCTCACAGTCCAAGAATATGGTAGTTAAGAGTAGAGGCGGATCTCATTTCCATTCCAGAGATTCACACAAGCTGAAGAATTTTTTTCTTAGAATAATGACAAACTCTCTGTGTACAATGCAACAATATAACAATATTAACCAAATTTGAATTTTCAGCATTAATCTGAGTTTCCCTGTTGGCATTGGTTTTATACACCTGCAATATTAATGGCATAGTAAATTTTACAATATTTATGTTAATCGTATAATAATACATAGTTTTAGTTTTATGTTGCTGGGGGACACACTGGTCAGTTTCACATTTCTGCCCTTTTACAAGCCATGAAGCATCCTTGATTAATGGCCAGAGCAGTCTCTGACTGCAAACATACATGAAAGAGAAATTACCAAAAAATTTAAAAAGCTTCCTTATTTGTTTTGCTTTCTTATTTTCAAAAACATATTATTCAATTTATAGAATTTTCAAAATAAAGGTAACAGAATTATATAATGTACACACTATTTTCTGACATAGTACTAAGTACTTTATCCATATTATAGAAATTAATTTATATACAAAATCTTGAAGATAATTTTTAGCCTCTTTATTTCATAGATTAGGAAACTAAGTACCAGAAAATGTCAGTAATTTGTCTAAGGTGACAATGCAAGTATATATTACATCCAAGAATTATACTTAGAAATATATATATATATAGAGAGAGAGAGAGAGAGACTACTTAGATATATAGAAGAAATATACTGAGAATTATATAGATTATATAAATATAATAATATCTATATATCTAATATATATTTAATATCTAAGATAATGGTATATATACATATATATATAGGCTATTATGTATATGTGTGTATGTATATATATATATATAGAGAGAGAGAGAGAGAAAGATTATATAGATATATAGAAGAAATACATTAAGAATTATATAGATTTAAAAAACATATCACTTATCTCTTGTGTAACTCTAAATTTAGTGGCCTAAAACCACTGATCTTTATTATTTTCACCATGTTCTGTGTTACTGATGATTCTTTGGGTCTAGGCTGTCTTACCTGATTTCCATCATTCCCTGGGGCTTGACTGCATCGTGGTACTCTAAGATAGCCTCACTCACTGATTGGCAGTTGGCCAATTCTCACGCACAGTGCCTTATTTCCTCTTATCTGGACTTTTCATCAGGCTGGACTGTTCATATGATATTAGAATTCCAAATCCAGCAAGAGAGCAAGCCTCATCACATAATCACTTTGGCCAAACGTCAAGTGGGCAACACTAGACTCAAAGGAGAAATTTTCTACTATCTGGTTTCAGAACAAGTTCAGAGTTTTTTATCCAAATACTCTCAATTTCACATAGTCTAGATAGGATAATATTCCTGGGTGTGTAGTTGAGAAGACACCCAATATTCCCATGGCAGGTGACCAAAAGTATGATCATTCGTTTGGAGACATATACAATCACTCAATAATATGTTTAAGCTACTTATTAAAATTTTAATAAAATTTTATGAAACTTATTATGCTGACATAAGTTCTTGGTGAAATTGCTTGGACCCTTAATTTACTTTCCTTTAACATTGGGTAGTTTATTTTCCTAAAAACTGTTTTATGTTTCTGAAAGTTTATATTAGTTGGATAGTGATTGAGAAGTAGAAACCATTCTATAGCCAAAGGAGTTTGTTAATTACAATATACCCCCTATTCAAACATTTTTGGTTTCTGGTCAATTAGTATGCTTGAGCACAGGAGAGCAGTAAAAACTGATTTGTCTCTGATGTGCACAATGTGTTTTAGCTACAACTAGAAGTGCAGTATACATAGAGTTAGGACACTGTCTATTAAATAGAGTATGACTTGGCCAGTCAAATCAACGCATTCTGAGCAGAGCACAGCCTCCTATGAATAAGAAATAAACAGCTTAGCACAGCATCAAAAAGAGACAAAGACAAATGCTTATTTCTGGAAACTTGTAAATGTTTTGCCTTAGTCATGAATGATAGCTGAAGCCTGGTAACCAGCTAGTATATTCACATAGCTGTATGATCAGTTTCTGCTTGTGTATTCACCGTGCAAACTCTTCTTAAAATTCATGGTGGTGGTTTGATAATCACTGTTATCTTGTTTAATCTCATTTTTGGTATTTTAATTCTTTCAAGTGAGCTACCAAAAAAAACCTTCTAGAGGTAGAGTGTGCTTTGAACTCAGAAAGATTAAAAACACTTCTCTGTTTGGATCCGAAAGGATAAATTAGGTAATGATCATTTAATTTACAAATCGATTTGTCACAGTATTCCTTTCAATCACTACCCTCTGGCATATTAAAATATAAATTGATTGATAAATGATGATTTATCCACTTGCCCAGAGAGTAATGCAACTTATTGACATGAAGACTGCACTGTAAAATTCATTAAATAGGAATCTATTTTTCTAAAATAGATGCAGTAGAAAGAGGATAATACATTAGCATTATTTTAATAGTTAATATGAAATGATAACTTGAATAACTTCAAGTAGAACTCTATCACAAAATATTTATTTCCACTAGAACTTACTCTATAGTTCAATGTAGGTTGAGTAATTTTACATAACCACAGGCTGTGTCTCCTCTAAATAAAGCACATATTTGATATTGTATCTTCTTGCCAGATTAGATGACAAGCAATATTCAAATCACAAAATCCTCTTGTATGAACAGGCTGTTACTATAGTGCCAGATTATGACTTTTTCAATTACCATATGTTTCTAAATGTTTATTCAGGATTTTATAAACAGTGTGGCTTTTTCCTGCAAGCAATCAAATTAAATAAACCTTTTTTGATCATTTTGAAAGCATAAAAGCTAGAAAGTAGAAGAAAGATGATCTTTAAATCTCAGCTTGATAGAATAGAATTATAGTATTTTGACCTAGAAAAAAATGAAATTAACTGAAAACACCACTCAGGCTCACAATTAACACTAAAAATAAAATAAAATAATATAAAGGTAGTGAGGACATTGTCACAGAAGCAAATTTCTATTTCTTTTATGAAAGTGTCAGTGAATAGCAACAATACTTGAAACTTTAAAGTGCATTAAAAAAAACAGAAATAGTTTTTAGAAGGCTCTCTTTTTATTCTCAAAGCATAATATAAAATTGTCCGAAACACTTCTTTTAAGTTACAGTCCATGTTATCTACAATGAAATTAAAAAATAGATCCCAGTGCTCATGGCATTGACCTCTTTGAATCAGGGTTATATTCCTATTTTGCTCACATCTGAAGTACACAATTCTAGAAAAGTATAAATCTGTATAACTGAATTTCAGTTTGGACCTTGTCTATGTACTTTGTTCTGTTCTCTGACATTGTTGTATCTAACATTCAACCAAAAAAAAATTCCATCATTCACTTTAAAGAACTCTACATTTTTCTTCTCTATGATTGTACAATAGCTGTATCATTGTTTATAACTGCACACTAAAGTGAAAAAGAATAAATGATAAACTAGTCTCACATCATTGCATGTATCTCACAGTCATAGGTACAGGATCTGGGGGGCAGGGAAGCTTACTGTTAGTACTGATTTCTATATGAGCACATTTGAAACTTGGTAGAATAATTTTCTATTGGTGTTGAAGAAAAGGAGTGAAACCAAATTTCTCCAAACATTTGTGAATTTACAAAGGCTTCCTTTATGAAACTAATGGAAAATTGTATGTCAACTATACTTCAATAAAAAAATTAAAAAGGTAATAAGGTATAAGGCTGTTAAAAATTTTTAAGTTTAAAAAAAATAAGTTTCAAGTTAAACTAGCTTTTGACTTAAAGGTTGGGAAATTAAGGAGAGACAAATTAAAAAATAGCTTTTAGAAAACAATTCACATGATTAGATTCTAAGTGTTGTGAAAATCTCTTTACTTGAAAACTTTAAAATTGTTTTTTCTAAGATTTAAGAATATCGATGCATATACAAGCATGTTTATCTGAAAAAAATACACTAGATTTGTAAGCTGAAATATCACAGAAAACTTTTAAAATAATGCATGTAGATAGTCACAAAAACAGCATCCCCAAAGTCAGTATCTAGATGCCAAAGTGGTATGATAAGGCCAGAAATACTGGAAAAAAGTATGAGATTCATGGTAGATTAAGCCCATGACATTATTTCTGCAATTTTAATTTCAAGGACAATGTGAGTATATTTTAATAAATAAAAGACCTTTAGTTACTGTTAAGTCAGAAATTGATTTTTTTGTGAAAAATTAATTTTCCCAGGGAATAAAAAATAAAAGAATATAATTTCTTGACTTATTTTTTATAAGCCATAGTTTTCTTTTATTTCACACTTTTATTTTTAGTTTACTATAATTATTTTCAGTTTACTATAATTATTTTCATCAGGATTGTCTTTTTTCTCTGACAATATTAGAATAACATTTGACATATCATGCTCTTTTTTTTATTTGCTTATGTCAAATTTTAGTAATTGTAGCCTTTACCAAAGTGTGGTTGTTTTTTCTTCTATTTTCTTTTCCTCTTCTCTTCATTTTTCCCTCCTCCTGTTCTTTTATTCTCTAAAAGTCCTATGTACTTGAGTCATTTCTAAAAAAATAAATATTCTAAGAAATTATAATCTCCATGATGGCAGGGATTTCTTATTATTTAGTTCACTAATATATTGCCAGTATATATTGCCAGTGCTTCTAACAATGTCTGAGTCTTAGAAAGCTTTCAAAAATAATAAGACAAATTTTAGTTAAGTGACACATATTGACAATGTGCAGTTATACTGTTGTCAGTTGCATGCTATTTCCTCGTAAGTTAAATATTTGATAACTTCTGTTTATTCCTCTGTTAGAACAGAGCTAATGGTGTGAATACATGATACACTCAAAACACCATAACCAAAATGGTAGAATCAAATTACTGTGGTCAAAACACCCTGACTTTTGCCAAGTCTTGTCTGGTTAGACCAATCCAACCAGGAAAAAAGATGGCTGAATGATGTTCCTTGTTTGTCAGCGGGGAGCATGTACTTTTCAAATATTTCAGAAAACACTAATGTTACAGGCTGATTTCTCTACTGGAAACGGTCTCTATAAACACTTTGGGTAGGTTCTTCTTGTATTTCAGATCTCAGTTCAAATGTCAGTTTTGAGAGAATTCTATTCCCATTACTCCATCTAAATAGGTTTCCTTACCTCCCTGTTAACCTCTATCTCTTAATATATATATACATATACATATATATATATATATATATACATAACAGTATGAGATATATATATGTACACACACATAATCATACATGCATGGATATGTATGTTGAAATCATGGTTGTCTATCTCCCAGATTAAAAATTAATTTGTGGAGGGCTAGGTTAAAGGATCATTTTCTATTTCAATTGTATCCTCAAATTCTGAAGCCACATTGAGTTTAAGTCAAAGACTGACTCTTCACATTATTAGATATGTGATTTGGTCATGGAAAGAGCCTAAATGTCCATCACCTGATGAATGGATCAAGAAGATGTGGTATATATATATATACAATGGAGTATTACATGGCAATGAGAAAGCATGACATATGGCATTTGTAGCAAAGTGGTTGGACCTCGAGGGTGTCATGCTAAGTGAAATAAGTAAGGCAGAGAAGGACAGATACCATATGTTTGCACTCCAGGGTCTAATAGGAGAACAGGAGAAATCTAACAGAGGACCAGGGCGAGGGGAAAAGGGAAAGAGAGTTGAGAAGAGAGAGAGACACAAATCATGAGAGACTACTGAATACTGAAAACGAATGGAGGGCTGAAGGGGGAGGAGAGGGGGGAAAAGGGTGATGGCTATGGGGGGCACTTGTGGGGATAAGCACTGGGTGTTATATTGAAACCAATTTGACAATAAACTATTATGTAAAAAAAAGATGTATGATTTGGAGTCACTTAATCACTAGCTTGCCATAGTCTCCTTAACTGTAAAATATTCTAGAAGCTATTCATATATTTTTTTTGTGTAGATGGTCAACTCAATACATGTAAGGCATTCATACTGGTGTATATAGCAGTTATAAACAATATATGTATTATCCATAATTTTTATAAATATATACTACAAAAAGTAAACTTCTAGAAAAAAACTGGGGGAGACTAACTCCAAAGGAGGAGTCTCACCATGTTATAGCATGGCTTAACCATGTATAATATTTCCATTACTTAACTTCTCTGTACCTTAATTGGCCATCTATGAAACTGATATTATAATACTGATAGGGATTTCATGAATTACAGTACAAAAAGTGCTTACAACAGAGCCTCGTATATAGTAACACTCATACAAAGTGAACTATTTTGATAATAGTGATATTGATGGTGAAGATCCTATAAGGGTATCCAAGATATACAGCAAAATTTTAAGAGTAATATGGTGAGATTTTTAATGACTTATTTTCAACTTTATATACTTTTACCATGCATTGTTTATAAAACTTTTTCTGGGTAAATAAGGAAGTATTTTTGGAACATGTTGCCAATGTTTCATCAGAAAGGATCATACATAGTTACTCATAAACACATATTATTAGAGTCCTGTCAAATGCATTTAATTATTAAGTCATCTGACAAGTTTAATTGCCAGTTACACCCATTGGCACATGTGTAAAAATATTATGTGATTTTCATTTTAATCCAAAGATATTAATTTACAGTGCATTAGTTACAGTTTTAGGTTTAACAAGGCTTTCTTTCTTTATTAGAAAAACTCATGTGTTTCTCACCACCTCAAAATTTTGCTTCTAGTTAGAGCCTTAACTGATGAATGACAATTTCAAGCTAAAATAGAGTAGGTACAAAAATGAAAAAAGTATAAAGGGAGCTATAAAGTCTTTGTAAAAGAAGCTATCGATTTCCTAAAGGTTGCTAGGTAACTATTGTGCAGTAAATTTTATAAACAGTTCTCTTGATTTTAATGAGTTGCATCAAAAATATGTGTACATATGATGCATGTTCTAGTTTAATATCAGCCACAATCCTTTTTTTTCCTTAGTGGTAAAGAAAACTGAAATACTAAACATTTTTATTATAGATCTAAGCATGTTATCTAGGTAAGTAGTTCTGTAAAGTAATTTAAAAGCTTGTGTACCAGCACATAATTATCAAGAAAATTACTTAAGGTTATTTTTACATCTAATCCATGGCAATAAAGTTGCAGCTCAGTCAGCAAAACCTTGGCATAACCTTTACTTCGTTCAGAAAATTCTATTAATTCTAATTGTTGCAGGCTTAATGAAAGTGTGATTCAATATTCTCTAACTGACCTTGGGCCATTTCCTTTAAGGGGTGGCCATGTGACCAACAAACGTAAATAAGTCATTTTGACTTTATTAAACTCATACATACTCTAAACTCTAAACAAAAGAAAAATATAATATTAGCCTGTATAAATAAAGTTTTATACCAACTTTAACATAGACTTCAAAAGCATAAAACAAAATAACTAAGCCTGATCCTTTAAGTAAGTAGTCTTTGCCCACACGCACTTTGTTTACTTCCACTGAACCAGCTTCACACTCCCATAGAAAATTGTCCTATTATCCTATCTATTTTTTAAATATTTATTTATTTTTCAGAGAAGAGAGAGACAGTGAGAGAGAGCAGGGGATGGGTAGAGAGAGAGGGAGACAGAAAATCCAAAGCAGGCTCTGTGCTCTCAGCACAATGGGGGCTCCAACTCACAAACCAGCCGCAAGATCTTGACCTGAGCAGATGTTGAACACTTAACCGAGGGAGCCACCGTGGTGCCCCATAATCCTCTATATTTTTAAAACTGTCTCCTCAAGTTTATTTTACCTGATAATTTGTTCTTCCTGATGATACCAGTTTGTCTGTAGCTCGCTTGAACAGAAGACCGTGTATTTACACCAAAACGACTTTGAGAGTAGGGTTGCCTGAAGGTTATTTTACTAAAGCTCTCTAAAACATTATGGCTAGACAAGTTCTTTTTTACAAAAGCCAGTCTGAAGCTTGTCTTCCAATGGTGCCACTCTTTATCACTTCACTTATCTTAGCATAACTTTATCTAAGAAGCCTGACTCCAATTTTACAAGACAATGTAGACATCCAGTCAGGTATTTCCAGAACTTCTTGATCATTTACCCCTTTATAAAATACTTTCAACTAATACTTATGCATATTCATCATTTCTTTACAATTTAGCAGAGAGCACTTCTTCTACTTAATGTAACTCACATCTGTGGGACTATTTGTTTCTTCCTCTTTTACATATTTTTTAACTTCGTGCTCTTTACCCTCAACATGTCCAAAGTTCTATCTCAGAAACTTATGGCGCACACACACATACACACACACACGTAAATGTTCAGGCAACCTCATTCCCTTCTCCATCAAGTATTTCTGTTGTCATATTTCTTAAAAAGTAAAACAGTCTTTGTTTCTACTGTCGATCTTTTGTTAATCTCTTGGACCACCGCTGCATGTTCTCTCTCCTTGATTTCCCACTGAAATTCCTTTGAATAAAGACACAAGTGAAATTCAACAACCCTTTTTCAATCCTTCATTTTTACTTTTAGGCACACTTGCCATTATTTGTTAATGCTTCCTGTTTGGAATTCTCTCCTCCTTTGCCTGTCATAATGTCTCTCTCTCCAATCTCTCACCACTGTATCTGTTTGTTCAGACATTTTCACAAGATCCTCCTCTATTACCAAACATTAATTGGGGATATTCCTAGCACTTCTACTTGATCCTACTTTCTTTTCAATTTGTACATTATTCATATTATCAATCTGTGTAATTTCATCACTATGTATCGGGACCTCCAAACAATGCCACTGGCCAAGTTCTCCCTTTCTCACCACTAGATGTCTCTACTTAGTGTCCAATATAAATTCAACATTTCCATATTAGTATCCTACTGCTGCTGTAACAAGATGTGTGTGTGTACACAATTACAATTCTAGGTATCAGAAGGCTGAAATGTGTATTACTGAGCACAAAATCAAGGTGCCAGCATGTCTGCTTTGTTCGTGGAGGTTCTAGGGAGAAACCATTTTCCTGGTTTTTTGTTTTGTTTTGTTTTTTGTTTTTGTTTTTTGTTTTGCTTCTAGAAGCTGACTACATTTCTTGGTTTATGTCCCCTTCTTTTATCTTCAAAGCCAGCAGTATTATATCTTTTTTTCTCTCTCTTTCCCTGACCCCTGCTTCTGTTGTCATATTTTCTTCTTTGAAAAGAAGAGTCCTTGTGACTACATTGGATCCACCTAGGTATTCCAATATAAATGCCTTCATTTCAGAATCCTTAATTTAATGACATCTGCAAAGTCCCTCTTGCCATGGAAAGTAACATATTCACAGGTGGAGAGATTTTAATATCTAGAATATTTATGGGATGATTATTCTGCCTGCTACAATGTCCAAAACTTAAATGATTTTTTTTTTCTTAACATGTATCAGTGTTTCTGAATCTCCTGGTGGCATTTTGGGCTGATAATTCTTTGTTGGGAGGGAGGGGAAAGGGAGTGCCCCTGTGCATTGTAGGATATTTAGCAGTATCCTGGGCTCCTATTTAAGAGGTCAGTAGCACCCTTTCCTAGCTAACAACCAAAAATGTCTCTAGATTTGGCCGAAAACATCCCCTGACACAAATCATCCCCAGGTAAAAATCACTACCCTAAACCTGTTCCTTTCCTTTTTCATGAAGTCAGTGAAATGAACCAGCATCTATGCACTTCTAAATTAGGGACTTGGGAGTTAATTTTAACACCTCCCTCTTACCTTCTACAGCCAATGGTCACCAGGTGCTGTCAATCCTACCCTATATACTCTTTCTATTACTCTTGCCACTGAGATTTTTGACATTTTTTTCTCCCTGTCTTGGAGTATTTCCATAGTCTTCTAAGCACTGTTCCTAACTTCACTACACTCTGCTTCATTCCTATCTTTGAATTGTCCTCAAGATCTGACTTAGCTGCTGCTTTCCCCAAGCTTTCAGTGGTACCAATCAAGTCAATCAACTGCTCAGGCTTGCTCTGGCTCCTCAGTTCATAGTAGATGTTATGATGGAATATTAATGATCCTTTGGTTGTTCTATACCAGGACTATAAAATGGATATGGTGTTTAACAAGTGCTCTCCATTAAGTTTACACTGCTTTAGAGGTTTTGCCATGCACATTTCTCTGTGTATTTAGAAAACCTAGGGATTCTGAGAACAAGGTGGAAAAGATTTAATGTTTATTTTTGAGAGAGAGAGAGACAGAGTGCAAGCAGGGGAGGGGCAGAGAGAGAGGGAGACACAGAATCAGAAGCAGACTCCAGGCTCTGAGCTAGCTGTCAGCACAGAGCCTGATGTGGGGCTCTAACCCTTAAGCCATGAGATCATGTCCTGAGCCTAAATCAGACCCTTAACCTTACTGATCCATGCAGGGGACCCCAAAGTGAAATTTTTAAATTCAACCACACTCCCTGGTTTTAGCATCTAATTGATTCATGCTATTCATATTGATTAAATTGGATACTGACCTTCTCTTTATTATAAGTCACAGTCAAATGGAAAATGTTGCCACCACTAACTCTTCTTTCAGAAGGACTACTGCTTTTTTTCTTGTGAATCTGGGTACTGCTTATAAAAACCATTCTTTCCAACTTATAAATAATATGTTGATTTTGAAAATGAAATATCAATTGGGTTAATATTTGTCCATATATAATTGCTTTAATTATAGACATATTCATATCTTGGATCAATGTTATTTACTTAATATTTTTCTTTAATTTGAATCACTCTTTCCTCACTTCATTTTAAAATAATAATCTTTAATTTATCAGTTTGATATGCTACTTATATTTTTCAATGTATTTTGGATAAAAACAATATTTAACTTTAAAATACATTTTACACTTGCAATATTTTCTACAGTGGTATATTTAGGAAGCCAGTTTTGGTGAAAAACAAATTAGTCTATTAAGTACAGAGATAAAATCCAAGGTGAATTTGATACACAGTCCTTTTGTTACCAGTATACTGTACACAAAAAGGAAGGTATATACACTAACTCATGTAGTAAAGAAAAACTTGAATAGATGTCAAAATTAGAATTAAAAGTAATAGAAGTGGTGCAGTGGTATAGCTTATATATTCTTTCAAGAAATCCCTAATAGATGAAGAATATGGGATAAGTTATTCCTGAATAGAATATGAGTGTTTGTGTGTATGTGTGTGTGTGTATGCACATGCATCATTTGTATTATCATTTGTATTTAACCTTACATTAGCATGAATAATTTTTTACATTAGCATAAAAGATTTTAAATTTATCTGACTAAAAAAACTCAAAGAAAATCTCCACATTGCCATTAGAAAGTTAAATTTCTTCTATAAATTTAAGGTCAAAAAGATGAAGAATAGATTGAACACCTACTTATATATCCACCTACACTTTCAGAAGCCCTTTTAAAAAGACAGTTCACATTAAATGCATGGCTATAAATCCTATTTAAAATAACTCACTTTAAATTTTATTTTATCTGTAGATTTTTTCACTTTTTAAAAATTATTTTTTCTTTATTTTTTTATTATTTTGACAGACAGAGAGTGAGAAGGGGAGGGGCAGAGGGTGAGGGAGACACAGAATCTGAAGCAGGCTCCAGGCTCTGAGCTGTCAGCACAGAGCCTGACACGGGGCTCAATCCCACTGACTGTGAGATCATGACCTGAGCAGAAGTCGAACCCTCAACCGATTGAGCCACCCAGGCACCCCTTTTTTTTCACTTTTGAAAATAAAATTATGCCCTTTTCAAAAACTTAGTGATAATATGTGTGTTTTATGATGTCATTTCAACCATACTTTACATTTTCTTATTGGAACCTAGATATGCACAGGACAAGAATGGATACTTTTCCAAGTTTCTCATAACACATTAATAGAGAGACTTTCCAAATTTGAAGGATATTTTTGCATTAAAGATTACAAGTTGAATAAAGTGTGGAATTAAAATAAAGGCAGAGAGATTTATTTTAAAATAAATTATCTTAGTAAGTTCATTTTTATCTAAAAAATACATTTTAAAATTCTGAGAATAATCTTTATCTCTTTTTTATTCCTCAGTTCTTATCCCTTTTGTATTGAATGGATCATGCAATCCTGTGATTTCTACAATCAATATATCCCTGAAATTATTTTTTATTTGTTTACAATTTTTCTTATTAATATGTAAATTTTATTATGTCACTCCATTGCTCAAAATCTTTTAGAACACCATTGAAGAACACACTTTTTACCATCATGTCTGCTGACCTTTATATTTACATCTCCTACAATTTGCCCATATGGATCCTAGGGTTCTGCAGACAAACTGAACGACTTATTCTTCTCCAAATGTGCCCTGCTCACTCATGCGGTCCATGTCCTTTTATAGGCTGTCTTCTTGATTTATGTTGTTTTCCGCAAGCTTGTTTTGTTTGCTTTAAATAAACTTCTAGTTATTGTACGAACAATCACAAAATTCAACTCCTCTGGCTCTCCCACACTTACTCAGAGAGTTTTATGTGTTCTTCCTCTTGGAGTTTGAATGAAGCAGTATATTAACAAGCTATATATCTTATCTCAATCTCTTCCTCCCTCCTTCCTCATGGATACCTTGAGAGCAGCATCTTACGTATTTTCAATGTAACCATCACAAACATGAGAGATATAGATATATTGATACTTCTAAAAACATCCAGACTAGAATGCTAGTTTTAGTATAGACAGAATTTTTATCTTTCACCCCGATCTGCTCTTTGACTCAAGAGTAGAGGCATTTACTTATTACTTACCTTACATACTTCTTTTTCTTTATTACTACATAATAGTATTTAACTCACCAGATTGTTGGAAGGGATAAATAAAATATCACAGAGTCTGCCACATGATATATGTGAAATAATGCTAGCAATCTCATTATTTTCTTAGAATTATTGAAGTTTTTACATGTGCTTATAATACCACATGTATTTTTATACACAAAAATAAAAAAGGCTTTTGCCTTTATCTAAAAGTTGTGTATTTCATTTTAACTATATGAAAGCTGAGGCACACAGAAATAAGTTGCTTATGATCCTACAGTTGAAGATTATGAAAGAGTAAAAACTCCTTTTTATCTAGTCATCTTTTAACTTTATGCACTCTCACACATTTAAAATGTAGTTCTTTTTGTGTATGGTCACCTGATGAATGGATCAAGAAGATGTGGTGTATATATATACAATGGAGTATTACGTGGCAGTGAGAAAGAATGAAATATGGCCATTTGCAGCAAAGTGGATGGACCTCAAGGATGTCATGCTAAGTGAAATAAGTCAGGCGGAGAAGGACAGATACCATATGTTTGCACTCAGAAGTCTAACAGGAAAACAGGAGAAACCTAATGGAGGACCAGGGGGAGCTGAGAATGAGAAGGGAATGAGAGTTGGGGAGAGAGAGGGACACACAACCTGGGAGACTATTGAATACTGAAAATGAACCTAGAATTGAAGGAGGAGTTGGGGGGAGGGGGAAGAGATATGGAGGTAATGGAGGAGGGCACATGTGGGGAAGAGCACTGGGTGTTATATGGAAACCAATTTGACAATAAACTATTAAATAAATAAATAAATAAATAAAATATAGTTCTTGAACAAATTTGATGCTGATATATAAACCCACTTTTAATATGTACTTTTAGGACTTCTTTATCACCACCACTACCACCACCACCACCCTAGAATCTGAACTTCACAAGGATAAAAATGATGTGAGCTTCCCAGCCACTCTGTAAAGTGTTCCTTGGCAATTGCTATGTATTCACTAAATATGTTAGAAGCAATGTCTATATTTGTTTTAGTGTTCTGGAAAAGAGTTCCTCCTATCCACATCTAAACCAGTTTCCTAAGATTTATTATTTACTTTTCTAAAAGCTTTAATTTGTCTCCCAGAATGTTGGCTATCGTTTTCAATATCCAGAAGTCATATACTGCTTGTTTCTATAAAGTTAAATATATTTCAAAAGATAAATTTTCCAGATACCATTCTTTCTCACATAAGTTCCTTAGAAAGATATCTTAAACTCCTGTAAATGTTACTATATCTATGAGGAACCAAGAAATTCCTCTTACATGATATCCAGAAGCAGCCTGGGTGGTTTGGTCAGTTAAGTGTCCAACTTCAGCTCAGGTCATGATCTCATGGTTCGTGGGTTTGAGCCCCACGTTGGTCTCTGTGCTGACAGCTCAGAGCCTGGAGCCTTCGTCGGGTTCTGTGTCTCCTCCTCTCTCTGCTCCTACCTCACTCACGCTCTGTCTTTCTCTGTTTCTCAAAAATGAATAAATGTTAATAAATAAATAAATAAATAAATAACCAGAGAGACTAGAACCTATACAGACCCTTATAGGATACTTTGAACTAACTATTCCTACAGATTCTAGAAGTAATCCTTTTCTTATTTCATTTTCTAAAAAAACAATTACATGGAAATTAGAATATCTCCTTTTCATCTATCCTAAAGTTTTTTTTTCCTTTCTCCCATTTCCTAGCTATAATTAGGATTTGGATATCTATATGTTCAGATGTTGACAGATGATTATAGATAGAGAAGAGATAGATAGATAGGAAGGAAGGAAGGAAGGAAGGAAGGAACCTGGAAAGTTGGGTTCCACCACCTCATAAAACCTCTATACATTAGTCTTCAGTTCCAGATAAAGCTAGGAAAGATGTTTTCTTCTGTTTTCAAAATACCCAAAAAGAACTTCCAGTTTATCACCTACCATACTAACAAATTATTATTGATTAATTATATTTATTTATTGATATATACTAAGTTATTTTGTTGCATCAGACATCACAGGTACTTGATAGCTAATGTTTGATTTGAAGTCTAGAATATATTTTCTAACCCCAAACATCAATTTCCTAATTTATGTACAGCTAAATCCTCTTCTCAATCTTATAATAATACCTTCATCCATTATATTTAGAACCAAGTGGGTTACTCTACTGTGCATGTTAAATCTTTAAGGCTAGAAATGTATATATATGGACGCATGATTAAATCTTGCGTGAGATCTAACAATTCTATTATTTGGTTCATAAACAGGAAAGTGAATGCAATAAGAAAGATATGCTGCTTCCTTGATTAAAATTATTCCTCATTTAAGCTAATAACTACTGACTTCATTGCTTAGCAGATTATTTATAATTGTATTGAAACTTTACCATGTTTTTATTATTCTATCTTTAGTGATGAGGGGTGGAGGATTAAATAAGTAAGATAATACACATAATAGTGCCCATTTGTTTTCTAAAGCTCATCTTTGAATAATGCTCTTTTACTAAGGTGATAAATTGGCTGTATCTATAGTTGGCTGGAATATACAAGTACGCAAAATTGGTAAACTGGCTCCCTCTCTCACAGCAAGAGGGCTTGAAAGGCTGTTATCAGGGCTGCCATCTTCCCTTCCACAACACACACACACACACACACACACACACACACACACACACACACGCACATCTGTGTCTTCATTTCCTATTCATGCCCTCATCCATGGCACCTAAACTGGTCTACTCGTTTTGTCAACTCGTTGAACTCACTTTTGCCAGTGATTTACATTTTCCATTTTTTAGTCTTAAGTGTTCTTGTATAGATATCTTCATGATAATTTGACCTATTTTGTGTATCTAATGAAGCTGTGTTTTATCGGTGACCATCCAAATTTAAATAGTAACCACCACCTCCCCACCATCCTTCCCCATCATGGCTGTCTGATGCATTTTCTTCTCTGACACTTTTTATCATTTGACACATTTAGTCTATTTTATATATATACAAGATATATATATCCTCTATATATACAAGATACAATGCAAGCCTCTATTACAGGCTTGACACGTAAGGATTTTGTCTATCTGGTCTAATATTATACCTTAGGGCACAGATCAACATTTGGTTCATATGAGGCACTCAAATAATACTTGTGGAATGAATTCATAAACAAGTGAATAATATGTGAGAATAAAATGCCGAAAGTCCTTAATAACTTGGATGAAAACAACAGAACAGAACTAATTATAGTTAAGAGCTACATGATTAGCCAAAAATCACATCCTTGGAAGTCAGACAGGTTTAAATTTAAATTCACCCGTGTTCTCTTAGTTACTGCATGACCATGGCAGGCTAGTTAGTACTTTTTTCAGGCCTTATATCCACTAAGGTAAAATGCTAATAATTCCTCACAGCCTTATTTTGAGTGCTGAATAAGAAGACATGGACCAGTCAGTCACAGTTTTGTCTTTCTTCCTTATGCCCTGTAGGGTGTGACTATGGAATTTATCTTCCAAACCAGAGCTCAGTATGATTGGAAACAGGGCACTATTTATAATTAGAGGGGAATAACAAATACACATCAGGTCTGCCCCCAAGTAAACCAGAACATATAATTAGCCTACCTAATAGGTACCCATAAATTCAGAAATCAAAAGGAATTAAAGGCACACCGAGTGTACGAAGCAGAGTGGAACAACACTGAGCATCATTTACATTGTTTCTAGAGGCCGTATAGCTGAAAACATTTCCCAAGATTCTCTTTCCTTTAGGTTTTTGAGTATGCACTAAAGTTTGCCAGTTAAATGCATATTGTGAGATCTAGTAGGTAGAACTGTAGGAGACTATTCTGTGCTTTGGCTTTTGCTGCGGATAACCACAGGAGTATCGAGATTTTTTTGGCAACAGAGACCTGTGTCAGCTCAGTGTGCTTTTGAGAGGAAGCTGCTGTTGTACTGGTGGCTTTGTAGTCCCTGGATCTCGGGCACAGTGGTATTTTCTTGAAGTCAGCTGAAGAAGCTCTCTGGCAAGCTATTTCTGCGTAGAGTGTTTCTGAGTCTTAGGCTTAGAGGTACTGTAAGTGATGGGTAAGCATCTGAGTTCTTATATAAAATCTCTTTCTGCTGGTAATTGCCTAGACAGCTTTCTGTTTCCTGCATCTGAAAGCTAACATACCACGACGTAGCATAGAGCCTCCTGATTCACACACAGTTCTGTTTCTCCACTTAAGACTTTTCATAAGTGGTTGTGGCTGATCTGCTTCGCTAGTGTGCTAATGAAAGCTGAAATATGTCTTCACTTCAGTCAGGTCTCAAGAATTATCTCTCTCTCTAATTGGGTGCTCCTCAGGAGGTTTTACTTTAAATACATCTGTTATAAATAAATATTTCTGGGAAGAAATATCTTATCTGTTGATTTACATGGAAAAGCACTACAGTGTCATTAACATTCTGATTTAATCTTTAACAGTTTTTCTAATGCTGAAAATGCATAACTACAAATGAAGCCAACTTGTTAACAATTAATGTGAATATGCTGTATAGTCTACGTAATACTTTGCTCACTGCTTAGAACGTCTGCATTATATATCCAAAGGAACAATCTGTAGTTAGTAGTTAACTCAGGCTGATATCTTCCGGCCTCCTCTTTCATCAACAGGAAAAGATATGGTCAGTGTCTTAGTAGATTTTCTGGGATAGGTCTCTATAATAAGTAGGAATTTTTGCTTCTTTCCTCAAGTTCTTAGATCATCATAATGCATGGAAATTAAGATATTTTCATAAGCCAGCATATGTGTATTAGATTTTGTTTATCTGACAGGTTCTCATATTACAAGATTAAAATGTACATATAAAGGTAGTGTATAATATTTTCACATTTTCATGATTGAGAAATGTTGCATCTGCTGTTAGAAGCAACAGAGTTTTCATGAAATGGTTTATATTTTTGGGAATTTTTCTAACTCGGAATGTGAAATGATAAGCAGTACTTTTTAATAATTCAATATTTCAGTAAAATATTTTAGCCTTAGTTGAAGCGGAATCGATGAGAACTTCCTATACGGCCTATATTAAGACCCCAGAGTCAGGAGAACAAAGCTGTTTAGGGCCAATTTGTTTGCTTCAATATTGAATGAAATCCAATTGTGTCTACACTATGATTACAAATATGTAAAATTCATGAATGCAAATGGACAGCAGCTGGAAGAACACAAACTAACATGTCACTGTCGCTGATTTGCAGAATGGTAGGATTTGGAATATTTTGTTTTCAAATCTGTTATTGGTACAATAAACACTAATAAAATGTATACTGAATTAAACTTTCTAACATTTCAGTCCAGAAGGTAACTGCTGATATTTGAAAAGTTACTAGGTGGTAGAGCAACTATCTGAGGTATACAGTCTGGTCAAGTAGGCTCATGATTTCTAAATTATACTTCACTTATGAATGGAAGAATGAAATCCCAGAGACATTGGGCTTTCGGAGACCAAACAGCTCCCTGCCTGCATCCTGAAATGCCAGAATTAGCGAATGTAACCCCAACAGTCAAACTCTTTCAGGTTAACCAAACAAATCTACTAAAAGAAGGTATTTGAAGCCTATAGCTTTTTTTTACAGTTAAAACCGCTGTAAATAATACTATACTACCTCTCTTGGCATATAAACAGATAAGAAAATAGCACAAACTGGACAAGAATATAAAAGGGAAAATAAGGACATTAAAATTTCATTATATTGCCTCTGGCTTACACAAACTATTTCAAAGATGCAATGACCTCTTTCGTATAAAATTTTAGAAAGTCAAAATCAGAATGCCTCCTCTCTAAGAAGTTTCTAGAAAGTTTGTGTTTTAAATAGCGTTATGCCTTCAGGACTACATATTTCACATAAAATACTTAGAAACTAGAGAACAAAGTAAAAGACCCCTAGGGACTTCAAATCTCTTAGATTTACTTTAAATTGTGTTTTTGAGGAAATGAGTTTCCCATAAAGGGACACTCGGGCTATCAAAACATCTACTGAAAAGAAAGCGAATGAAATATTCAATGACTTTTCTCTCAATAACAAAAGTAATAAAGAAAACTATTGGCAACAGTAACCTATTTGAGGGGAAAAACTCCTTCCAGGCTAAGCTCTTTATTTTTCTTCTCTCTTCATTTCAGTGGTGCTATATGCCATTGAATAACGGAGTTCTATTTATCAAGATCAACACATCTGCTAATAAATACCAACATCAGCTTTCAAGCTTTGCATTTTCAAGTTTTATACTGTATATAAATAGAACTAAAAAGTTTATCTATCCCTTTATTTCATTCGGAAAGTAGCTTTAGCTTACTTAGGCAGTCTCTTGGTGAAAATATATTCTGTACACAATATGAGTTCTATAAACCTTCATGAATAGTTCAAAATCAAGAATGAAAATTAAGATAAAATTAATTTGCTTAAAATTGTTTATGGCTCTCCAGTGCAGACAATACATTTAAAAATACATTATATTCCTAGAAAAATTCTCAAAGTTCCTGAATGCTATCCAAACTTCAATATTCAGATAATCACTTTAAACTTTTTAGGTTTCAGGCAGTCTCTCCCTTTACCTTATCCTACCAAACAAAACAGCAGTACGGTTTTAATGTCTATTATTTTGACATGCCAAAGAGAGGCAATCACAAGGAAGATATATACAACCCAAACTCTTGCGAAATACTTTAAAACTAATAATTCTGTGTATATTCATGGATTGAAAACTTTATAGATATCAAGCACATGAAACACAAAACAGGCATAGAAGAATAAAGTGTTGCTTATTGGATTGGAAAACATCTTTTTTTTAAACAAAACATTGCAATGGTAGGTTTATGAATTTGGGAATCTCAAATAATACCAGTTACACCGTAAAATGGTGAAATATATTTAACATAAACTGGTCAAGTGATTAAACATTTTGTGTCCCCTTTGACTCAACTTTCACAATCTTATGAATTTTGTATTAAGATACATTATATAATTTTGTAAAGCCCAGTAAAACAAGGGAGTTCTTTGCAATTCTCCCTTGATGTTATTACATTGATGTATTTGTGCATTTGTTTTTAGCAACATTTTCATATTTTACCAATGTCAGCAAGCTAGAAGTATTAAGTACACTAAAATTCTCATCTTCTACTGAAATCCCATTTCTTACTATAGACAGAGTAACAATTTAGAAACTGTCGTTCACAGTTTTTATATAAGCTTTTAGACATTTTCGCCAAGAAAACATTATTATAGGAAAATATTCTGTACTTTGCTTTTTCACTTAATAATGTGTATTTTCTCAAAATAAATATATAAAAATTGGCCCCAGAGATTGATTCACCATAATTTATTCAGTATCCCCCATGTGACATATATACAAACAACTTTTATATTCAGTTTTTCTATTTTAAATGGAGAATAAAAGTAAAAAATAATAACAAATAAAAAGTATCATAAAAATAAGCACATTATTTCTATAGGATGATACTTCAGTTTCTGTTATATCAGGCCCAGATAAGATTACAGGCTCAACCAGTCTGTGAACCTTAATGTTTAAAAATGCTGCCAAATTCCACAAACTTCAGAGTGGTATCCAATTTTCTTGATCAAGGGATACGGTTGTGCTACACCCCTGGCAGCAATAAATCTGATCAGTCTTTCAGATTTCTGTCAACCTGATTTTTCTAAAAGGTATCATTGTTTGAATCGTCTTGTCCTTGATAACTAGTGAAGTGGAATCTGTTTTCATTAGGTCATTTCCATTTTCTCTTCTGAGAATGACATGATTATATTCCTTGTTCATTTTTCTTGAGGCAGATATTTTCATTTCATTATCATGTAAATTTTTGGTGTAAAGTTGAAATATTAATTCCTGAGGTGTTAAATGTCACAATTATTAGGTCAAACCATATACATTTGTCAATTTGTGACAGTTTTTGATCTACCAATGGCATTTAAGTACAGCTCCAGGAAACATTTTATTTCAGTCTATAACTTATCTTTTCACATTGTTTATAGTTTCTTTATCAAATAAAAATTTAATTTCATGTAACTGTACTATGTTCTTATGCTTTGTTTTAATATCATAATTTTTATTATACATTTCAAACATAATACTTTTTTCATTCAGAGAGGTGTTTTTACTTCTTCAAAATTAATTCATTAAGTTTCATTTATGTGCGGAACTAGAAAAAGGATTCTAAACCAAAACACTTCCCTGATGCTAGACTGAATTTAACATTAAAAAATTACTTAAATCTGTACATTTTATAACTAGGGAATCTACTTTCCTTATGATTATAATTCCCACATAATGTGAAATGCGAAATGATCACCGATTAAAATTCAGCTTTACACAATAATATTAACACAAATCACATTAATTCCATGTGACAAATGGTGGTTTGCCCCAAGGCTAACGTGTCATGTTCGGGGGACAATGGTACTGATGGCTGTGGTTCCTTTTCTTACAGCGCTGACCTCTTCACACTTCATTGGAGCATATGATGACTCAATACTCTAAGCCTCTTTGACTTATAAAACATTTAGTCCATCAAAACATATTGTGATATTACTGTCACTTGTCCCTAAGGCATCATGAGGACCATCTCTGCAACTTTCCAAAGAGTTCTCAAGTTAAAATTTAAAATAATAATAATACTTGGACGTAATATGTTACCAAACACAAACAAAAGTCCAGGTCTTAAAATCAGGTAGTCAGTCAATGACTTAAAATACGCTGCTGTAATTTATTATTTGTATTTAAATGAAAGATACAAAGTGCAAAACTTTTAGAAGATGAGTAGAAGCCCAGGATACACTTTCTAGAATACTAATGTGTAGTTCCCTCTCTCATTACCTCTAACAAGAGTCTACAGGGCAGATGCGCAGATAAAAGCCAAAGAAAAAGCAGACTGTGTGCATTTTACACAGACACTTTACTAGGTGCTCTCTGGCCACGTTCCTCCCATAAACCCTACAGATGCACATTCATCATGACCGTGTGCGAAGACGAAATTGAAGTTCAAAGGAATTTTAAGAATTCCCCATAACCACACAATTATTAGGCAGGCGACTTAGGTTTCCTATTGAAGTGTATCTTTCCCAAAGCCCCCTGTCTGCCCGCTCCCCGCCCTGGAGAGATGACTCAGCTGAGTGTTTGCTACTTAACTGGTTCCTGTTCACTACATATGGCTTCGTTCCACTGCTCTCATATCTGCTAAAAAATGTTAGAGGAGGCAAACGTCTTATTGAAAAAATAAGCCCATGGCAGTCAATTTAATTCCAAAGCTCTTTCAAAACCCTGCCAATAAATTTAGCTGTTTTTTTTATTTTTCCATACATGTATGGCATATTTGTGAAAAATATTAAAAACAAAATACTTTGTCATAAATAACAACAATATGATTATGCAGATGCCCTAACCTACACAGGCAAACAAAAAAAAATGGCATAAATGCAGAAACAAACAAAAAACTTAGGGGAATCAGACTGGCATGTTTAATTCCCTGAATTTTAACCTAAATTGGATTCAGTGGTACTTTCAGCAAAACTCCCTCCTGCTTTACACCTGAAAGCAGATGGAGGCAGATTGCATCATTAGTTCAGTCCTTTCAAATTACAATAGTTTATGATGCTCATCTGCATTTTAATCAGATACAAAGGATTTATTCCTGAAATGTATCAAGAAAGCCTATTTTCAGCACCTGGAAATGCATCAGAGGGGTTATGGCCAATCTAGTAAAATACGTTGCACACTTTTACTTTGTGCCTCTTCCTCTTGCATATATAATATTACATGGATAGAGGTGTCAGCAGTTTCATGAAAAGCTGCCTATAATCCATTCAAAATAGGTATGGCGAGATGATTCCACACTCAAAAATCATTTTTATTAGGATTTGACTCCTATTTTAAAGGGAGTTCAATTTGTCATCCAATTTAATAAAACAATTTAAAGTATGTTTTACTTTAATAACAAAGAGCATTTTCAGCAAATTGGAGCTTACATCTACGACAACCTTCTTTAGATCAAACAAGAAATGGTCAGCTTGCATCCAGTTCCTGGAAATTAAATTAGGCACCAGAACAGCCGGTTTGTGGTAGTGCTTTTGCTGCATAGCATTTTGTTACTCCTGTGACAGAAGCTATTCATTTTCAGAAGACACTATCTATTCACTCATAATTTATGGCTATTATTAATAAGATCAAATCATAATCTTCAATATAGTATATCTGTCTTGCTGAATAAAACATATCTGAGTTTTTCCCTTAGCATTCTATTAAAAGTTACTCCATGCATTGATATTTTATATCACTAGGTTTTTACATCTAACTAAAAGATAGGGGAAAAGAAAGGTATATAAGTGCAATAAAACTACTAAGGTTCCAAAACAAATGTTGAAAAAAAGAGGATACTAATGAATTTATTGTATTAGAAAGCAAAATTTTATGAAAATTCTATGGTTCAATACAATACACATTAACTTTGATATTTATGGCTTTAAATACACCTTATTTATTTTTATTTTTTTATGTCTTTATTTTATTTTGAGAGAGAGAGAGACAGAGAGTAAGCGGGGGAAGGGCAGAGAGAGAGAGGGAGACACAGAATGTGAAGCAGGTTCCAGGCTCTGAGCTCTCAGCACAGAGCCCAATGCAGGCTTGAATCCATGGACCCTGAGATCATGATCTGAGCTGAAGTCGGACGCTTAACCAACTGAGCCACCCAGGCGCCCCTACATACACTTTAAAGATATTTTCAAACGTTCTAAAAGTTAAAGAATCACAGGTATGCAATATTATATAACCCTTTGACTAATTTGAACATATAAAGAAATTCATTATTGGTATGAACTTCAAACAGCCTTCTCAATTTTTTTTGTAATCCAAGTTATTTACTTATCTGCACTTCTTTTTTTTTTAATGTTTTATTTATTTTTGGTACAGAGAGAGACAGAGCATGAGAGGGGGAAGGGCAGAGAGAAGGAGACACAGAACTGAAGCAGGCTCCAGGCTCTGAACTAGCTGTCAGCACAGAGGCTGATGCGGGGCTCGAACCCACGGACGTGAGATCTGACCTGAGCTGAAGCCGGAGACCCAACCAACTGAGCCACCCAGGCACCCCATATCCGCACTTCTTTAAATAAAAAATTATTATATTACCTTTTTAGATACTTACCACCTAATTATTTTAAAAAAACAGCAAAGAAAGAATGTTGTCAACAAGTTAGTAATACCTTTATCTGGACTAAATCAAATAGCCTTCCAATATAGACATATGAATTAACTTTTTTTTTTAAAGAGACTTGTATTTTTCTTTTGATAGCAGTATGAAAAGGTCGTAATGGCTATATAGAGAGGAAAGCATATGCTAGGGAAAGTAAATTAATGCAAATAAAACCACAACTTTAGCTGTATTCCATAAATTTAAGATGTGCTCTGAATTCATTTTAATCCATCCCAAAGTATTTTCTAAATGCTCTTGTGATTTTTTTCCCTTTTCACCTATCTGCTTTCTGGGAGTGTGTTGTTTATTTTCCACCTACTGGGGAGTTTCCCAAATATCTAATAATCAATTTTTCATTCCATTCCATTGTTATCAGACAACATTACTTTTTATTATTTCTATGTGTTTTTTGGCTGGAAATAGAAAGTACAATTAAAACAGAAAATAATGCCTGAATAATACAAGAGATTCAACAGAGACACAAATTAAAACAATAACAACAAATTAAAGAATATAATGTATGAAATAAAAAATGCAGTAGAAAGCATCAACATCATACTTGAACAAGCAGCAGAGATAATCTATGAACTTAAAGACAGGACATTTGAAATTATCCATTCAGATAAGAAAAGAGTAAAAAATAATGAAAATGTTCAAAAAAAGCTTTGGTGAATTATGGAACAACTTTAAAGGAATCAAAATTATCATATTGGGAGCTCAGAAGGACAAAATACAGAAAATGACAGAAAACTTATTTAAAAAAAAAATAATGGCTCAATACTTCCCAAAGCTGAGGAGAGATATGGACATATAGGTCTGTGAAAGCAGAGTACTCTATACAAATTTCACAAACCAACAAATAAATAAACAAACAATTCTTTCCAAACAATAAAATCTCCATATGAATATCTGCAGATTACTCAGGCAAAACTTTATAGACTGAAGAGAGTGGCATGATATATTCAAAGTTTAAAAGAAAAAAAACTGCCAATCAAGAATATCTGGCAAAATTGCCCTACAAAGATAAAGGGGGAAGGATTTTCCCAGATAAAGCTGAGAAAATTTATGTATCTTACAAGAATTGCTAAAAGGAGTTCTTCAAGCTGAAATGAAATGATGCTAATTAGTAACATGAAAACATATAAAAGTATAAACACACTGGCAAAGGTATACATATGGTCAAATTCATAATATTCTAATGCTATAATGGTATAGTAATATATAAATACTTAACCTTATTATAAATATTAAAAACAAAAGAGTTTTTGAGGGTGATTACAGTAAAATTGCTATCAGCATAAAATAAACTGTTATGAGTATAAAATATTCTATACAAGGCTCATGTTAGCCACAAGCAAAAAACCTGTAGTAGATGCACAAAAGATGAAGGGAATCAAAGTATATAAGTATAGAAAATTATCAAATCACAAAGGAAGACAACAAGAGGAAGGAAGGAATAAAAGGATAAAACATAGCCAGAAAACAGTTAGTAAGATTGCAATATATATTCTTACTTTTCAATAATTATTTTAAATGTGATAGATTAAATTATCCAATCGAAAGACATAGAGTGCAGAATGAATATGGAAATAGTAATGATGGAATGGATATAAAAATATATGCTGCCTATAAGACACTAGTTTTAGCTCTAAGGATACATATAGGCTGAAAGTGAAGGAAACAAAAAATTTTTTTCATGCAAATGGAAACCCAAAAGAACAGGAATAGCTATACTGATATCAGAGAAAAGAGACTTTAAATAAAAAACCCAAAAGAGAAAAAAAAATTACATAATGATATAGGGGTCAATTCATCAAGAGGAAGTAACAATTTATAAATATATATGCACTCAAAACTGGAGCAATGAAGTATATTAAACAATATATTAACAGATCGGAAGACAAAAATAGACTTCACTGGAATAATGGTAGTAGATTCAATACCCCCCTTTCAACAATGGATTGATCATCCAGATAGCAAATCAATAAGGAAATAATGGACTTGACCCTATACTTGAGCTCAAACAAAACTAATAGACATGTAGAGAATATCCTATCCCACAGGAGCAGAAAATACATTCTTCTTAAGCACAAACAGAATATTCTCTAGGATGGATCATATGTTAGGTCACAAAACGAGTCTAACATATTTAAGAAGAATGAAATACTACCAAGTGTCTTTTCTGACTACAAATAACATGAAGTCAGAAATCCACAAGGGAAGGAGAAAAGGAAGAAAATTCACAAATACATGGGAATTAAACAGCACACTAAGGACAACCACTGGATCAAAGAAGTAGCAAAAGGGAAATAAATAAATATCTTTATACACATGAAAATGAAAACACATCTTACCAAAACCTATAGAATGTAGCAAAAGCAGTTCTAAAAGGGAAATTTATACAAATAGTACCTACTTAAGAGAAAAAAAAATCTCAAAAACATAGCCTAATTTTATACATCAAGGAACAGAGAAAAATAAGCCCAAATTTAGTGGAAGGCAGGAAGTAAGAAAAATCAGAACAGATAAAATAAGTCAGTCAGAGAAAGACAAATACCATTTGATTTCACTCATATGTGGGATTTAAGAAACTAATGAGGAAAGGAAAAGAGATAAAGAGAGCAAGAATGAGAGGAGAGAGAGAAACAAACCAAGAAAAAGAGGCTTCACTTCAGAGGACAAACTGATGAGTACCAGAAGGGAACTAGGTGGGGGTGATGGGTGAAATAGGTGATGGGAATTAAGAAGTACACTTGTCATCATGAGCACTGAGTGATGTATGGAATTGTTGAATCACTGTATTGTACACCCAAAACCAATATAACACTGTATGTTAACTACATTAGAGTTAAAATAAAAACTTAATAAATAAAAGCAAAGCTAAACAATTCTCCAAAAACATTAGAGCAGAAATAAATGAGATAGAAATTAGAAAAACATAGAAAAAATAAAACAAAACTAAGAGATGGTCTTTTAAAAGATAAACAAAATCAATAAACCATTAGTTCAACTAAGAAAAAAAAAAGATTTTAATCAATAGAATCACAAATAAAAGGTCACTATTACTGATGTCACAGAAATTAAAATATTCATAAAAAGCTACTATGAACAATCATATGTCAACAAATTGGATATCTTAGAAAAAATGAGTAGGTTTCTAGAAATACACAACTCACTAAAATTAAATCATAAATACATAAAAAATATAAATAAACCAGTAACCAGTAATGTGACTGAATCAATAATTAAAAATTTCCACAAAGAGAAAATCCTGGGATCAGATGGCTTCACAGGTCAATTCTACCAAGTATTTAAAGAAGAGTTAATGCCAGGCTTTCCCAAAGTCTACCAAAACATTTCAAGGAGTAGACACTTCTAAACCCATTTTAGGAGATCAACATTATGTAAATGAGCAAATCAGAAAAGAAACTATAAGATACTAGAAGCAACCACAAGATACCTAAAAGAAAAGAAAGTTTCTGTCCCTGACGGAATGTATTAAATAAGCAAACACCACCAACAAGCAAAACAAGTACTACAATGTAAAAATATTTTTAAAAAAAGACAACCCTCTCACATGCATAGATGAAAGATTGCACACAAAGAACTCACATCTTTTCAAGCTTCAATAGTAAATATTCTGCTACTATGTATTAAATACTTCATGGTTTGCCCAAGCTAAGATGAAGCCACATCATGAATCAATAAGTACTTTGCATTTTCTTTCATTATCTACTCAAAGTTATACCTACTGCACCTCTAAACATTTCATTAAATCCAATTATACAGCAAACACTCCCAAAATAAACTTAGATTGTATTGCAGTTTCACTTAACAGTATATAAAATGCTGTGTTGTGACAGGTATCAACTATCCATTAGATACTGAATCAATTTTTCTTAAGCACTACTAACTGCTTGCTTTTCTTGAAGCTACATCATTC
>NC_043709.1:31702196-31709156 GCF_006229205.1 Suricata suricatta | reverse complement strand
TTACTTAACCTTCTAATTTCTGTATAAGTCTAAGTACATGAAATAGAAGTTGGGGTTTTCATTTATTACTTTGCTTTTCTGTTTGGAGTGTAATTGTAACTACTGTATTGTAAATGATGGAAAATAATTGCATATGTTAAAAAAATAAATTGTGTTATATTAAAAAATAAGGAAAAGAAAGTTATAGGCCAATATCCCTATGAATAGAGATGTGAAAATCCTCAACAAGTACTTTAAACCAAATTCAACAGTACATTGAAAGATTTATACACCATGATAAAGTGAGATTTACCCATGTGACACAAAAATGATTCTACATATACATTCAAGTCAATTAAGGGGATACACAACATTACCAGAGTGAAGGATAAAAATCATATGGTCATCTCAACAGTTACAAAGGATTTGACAAAATTCAATATACTTTTATGAAAAAAACTCTCAACAAATTAGATATAGAAAGAATATGTCTCAATATAATAAGTATCCTACATGGTAAGACACAGGTAACATCATACTAAATGGTGAAAAGCTAAAAGCTTTTCCTCTAATATCAGGAAGAAAACCAATATGCACACTCTAGCCACTTGTATTCAACATAGTAATGGAAGTCTTAGCATAGCAAGGAGGCAAGGAAAAAATTATAAAATCCTTCAAGTTGCAAAATAAGTTATCAAAAATATTAAAAATTTTATGGGAAAGGAAAACAAAAAGTTAGATTGTCTGTATTGACAGCCTTGATGTTACATATAGAAATCAGTAGGGGCACCTGGGTGGCTCAGTTGGTTGAGCTTCTGCTTAGGCTCAGGTCATGATCTCACAGTTAGTGGGTTCAACCCCTTTGTCTAGCTCTGTGCTGACAGACAGCTTGGAGCCTGGAGCCTGTCTTCAGATTCTGTGTCTGTCCCTCTCTCTGACCCTCCCCTGCTAAGCTGTTCTCTCCCTCTCAAAAATAAACAAAACATTTAAAATATTGAAAAAAAAGAGAGAGAGAACTCTGAAGATTTCACCAACAAACTGGTAGAACTAATCAAGGAATTCAGGAAAGTTACAGGATACAAAAGTAACTTACAAAAATCAGTTGCATTTCCATACACTAACAATGAACTGTCTGCTAGAGAAATTGAGAAAGCAAACTATTTACAATACTATCAAAAAGAGTAAAACTCTTTCAGATTCATGGGCTACAAAAAGAACTGAGTATTTCTTTTCATATCCAAACATTCCACAGTATGCATTTTAAAAGCATCTGCAATCTAAATGGTTATGGAGTTCCAAAGGGACTTAATATTTTAAAGGAATTTCTATCTGTAATTATTTGATATAAAACTGAAATAACTATAATCATTCTGCAAGTTATTATGATAATTATCTATTTGTACGTGTTATGGATAATTATTTCTTTTAAAAGTCTTTACTTATTTCTATGCAAGTTATTTTAAAATTATCCTATATGATCTTTAATAAATTCAAGGCACATTTATTCATTTCATTGTGAAAAAATATTTAATACACTTCATGCATATGTATATGTGTAAGTATATTATATTTTTGTACTAATGTGATATATATTTACAATACTAAATTTACTATTGTAAATATATATCACATTAAATCTACATAGTGCTTCCACAAAAACAGTATTAATACAAAATATATTTGTAGCCATGAATTGTGGTTCCTTATAAGAGTAGAAAGATATAGCCTATAAAACTTAAAAAAAAAACAACAGGGAAATGTGCATGGCTCAGTTGGTTAAGTGTCCAACTCTTGGTATCTGCTCAGGTCATGATCTTATGCTTGGTGAGATTGAACCCCGAGACAGGCTCTATGTGGACAGTGCAGAGCTTGCTTGGGATTCTCTCTCTCCTTCTTTCTTTGCCTCTCCCCTGCTCATGTTCTCGTTCTCTCTAGCTCTTTCTCTCTCAAAATATAAATAAATAAACTATTTTTAAAAGCTTAGAAAGCAATTGAACAAACCAAAAAAAACCTACTCTGGTTTCTCATTATTCAGGTAAATATTGCCAAAAAAAATTACTTTTCATCCCCAAATTGAAATGGATTGCATTGCAAGTATTGCATTGTAAGTATTTACATATATTTTGCCAGGATTATCTTATCACATAGGCTTATCAAGAAAATTCATTTTCTTTACATCTTTAGGGTTTTAGTATATTGACTCCTCCAAAATACAAATATAACTATGTTACTTAATAGACTAAAACCCATGTTTAGTGCTTTGTTTATTTAGTTCAATGCTTCCACAGTGTGTGGTAGATAAAGCTTAAACTCCCTGTAGGCAAAGGTCTCTTGATTATCTCTTTTGTTTTTTGTAGCAGTGTCCATATATGTTCATATAATAAAATGAATTATATGTATTTTATATCCAGCATTTTGTAGTCAGGGAATACATGACACTCTGAAGTAAGTAAATAATACTTGCTGACAAAATGAAAGAATCTATGAATGAAGGAGATAGGTGATATGTGTCCTCTGAGGAATATACAATATATAAAAATAATGTAAATATACATTTTCTTTTTCACTGCATATAAACTGCTAAAACTATCAAGGGAAGTATATTATCTCTCTGTTTCTGTCCATATGCCAAATGTTGACATAAAGTTCTTACATTTAGCAACCTTGGAAATTTAGGCAAAATGCATAGATTCTGTAAGCCTACTTCCTCTCCTATAAAATACAGATAGTAAAAGAGTATATTTCACAGGATAGTTGATGAGAGGAAGATATGTAAATTTATTCACATAGTGTCTGTCACATTATGTACACTCTAGAATGTCAACTATTATTATGATTTTCATTATGCTATCTGTGAACATTATAATTTAAATCTTAGTTCTTCAATGGAACTCTAACCCATTGGAAGAAATGAATACCTGTCTACAAATACATTATAAACCAATCCAAATGAGATCAAAGTTTTGAACATTTTAAAACATTAAGAATGTTGTACTTAATTTTGTTTAACCTGAAAAAAAAAACTAATATTGCTAAGTGAGAAATAATGATGATTGCTAATTGTTGCTTTTTCCAAGCAATGGTACAATACATTGTTATAGGACTATAGAGTTTCCCAGTAATGTCTCATATCTGAGCTCAAGATAGGGTGACTGGGGTGGATATTTTCTTATTTTAAACAGAGGAAATTCGGCCATAAAGAAGTTAAATTACTTTCTAAGTTTACAGAGATAGAAAGAGCCTCTTTGTATTTCAGAATGTTGTTGAACAGTCTTAAAAAATAGAATTAAAAATATCAGGAGGTAACTGTGATGAGAAAGAAAGAAAAATGTATAGTTTTATATAATGTCTACTGAATATATTCATTCATTCAAAAATGTTTATCAAAGGCTAGACATGGCTCTATTGACTCAGCTCCCTCTGAGAACACCACAGACAGGGGCTTTTCCCTCTCTGAGCTTATAGTAGTGCAAGAGATTAAAAATCAAACAAAATAAATAAATACATTTTTTCTGCATGTGATTAAGTTCAGGAAAGCAGCAAACAGGTTTCTAAGAAAAAAGAAACATGGTTGGGCTGAGTGGAACTCATACTAGGAAGGATGATCAGGGAATCTTATTTGCTAGAGGTAAAATTTAAACTAAGATACAAAGGAAGATGTGCAGAGAGAACATTTCAAACAGACAGTATGACAAGTGCTCTTTTGTGGGATTTGTGCTGAAAACCAGTTACCATGACTGGAACAAAATGAGACAGGAGGGGTCCAGGTTGAGTCATAACAAGTGAGTAGGAGGTGTAGCAGCAGGTCGATCACAATAAGAAGTTTAGATTTTGTTTCTGATTTGATGGAGGGCAGTTAATGGTTTTAAACAAGGCAATGGCATGATCTCTTTTACATTATAAAAGGTCATTTTGAAGAAGATCTATTTGAGTCATGGAAGAATGTTAGCAGGGAAATCAATTAGGAGGCTTTTGTTGTTATTTGAGTGTTAGATTTTTTTTGGTAATTTTTTAAAATGTTTTTATTTATTTTGAGAGAGAGGAAGACACAGAATCCAGAGCAGACTCAAGACAGCCTGATTGGGGCTTGAACTCACAAACCTCTAGGTCATGACCTCAGCCAAAGTCAGATGCTTAATCTGCTGAGCCACCTAGGAGCCCTTAATGTTAGATTCTTATCTGACCTAGACTAGGATGGGGAAGGGGATGGGAAGATATCAATGGAGTAAAGTAGACACAACAGAGATGTATTTAGGAGGAAGAAATGACAGACTATCTTGATGGATGAGGAAAAGGGGGACATAAATGATGACTTCCATTTTCTCTCTTTTAATTTGCGGATAATGTCATTTATTGATTAGGGCAGAAGAGAAGGATCAAATTCATGTCATAAAGAGAACTTAAATTGAGATGGCAAAGACAGTATATAATTTACCATCAGACACGCTTTTGAGACTAGAGATTTTCAGTAAGCATTGAAGAACAATTGACATAAACTAGCATTTTTACCCTAGAGAGAGTAAGGTAAATAGATTAAAAGAAAAAATAATAGCTAATATTTAGTAAGGACTGTGTGCCAAACTCATATTTTTATTTATTTAAATATTCATTAATATACTTTTCCCAAAATTTTATTGTTACCATAGACGTTTTGCAGATGAGAAGACTGAGGGAGAAAATGAAGTGATTTGTCCAGGTCACTAAGCTAGACCAGGATGGCCCAGGAATGCCATCTCCAGCAGCCATGACTCTCAAGCCTCTACCTATAAACAGGAAATATTATGGCCCTCACAGGAAGCATTTTGATCACAGAGTAGTGTCTTTCATTCAAGAAAGAAAATAATCTTGGGGTACCTGGGTGGCTCAGTCGGTTAAGCATCAGGCACTTGGTTTTGGCTCAGGTCATGGTCTCAAGGTTTGTGGGTTCAAGAGCCACATCAGACTCTGTCCTGACACTGTGGAGTCTGCTTGGGATTCTCTGACTCCCTTTACCTCTCCCCTCTGTCCTTTCTGTATCTCCCTCTCTCAAGATAAGTATATAAGCATTTAGAAAAATGAAAATTGTCTTCCTAAAGTGCTAGAGCTTACCAAGGATATGATCTGTGCATGTTGAGCACTGTATATTGTATCAAAGAACACATGGTCATCCTTTCAAAATGTCTGTTTTACATCTTGGGTTAGAAATCTGGCTTAGAGAAAGCAAAAATCTGACACAAAAAAATCATTAACATGTTTGTAAATACTGTTTTGGGAGAGAAACAAAAATCTTAAAGGTAACTTCCGGTCCCTAAACTTATTGAAATTGCATTGGAATTCTTATTCCTTGATGTCTTCTGAACTCATAATCCCATCTCCCTTAAAATTCTCTTACTTATTTTTGTAGGCAAGTGAGGTTTGCAGTGCCAGAAAAAAAAATAAAAACCTCTTCAAATTCTTAATCAAGAGAAATGGTTCTTTGGTATTATATTACTACTTGTAATGAGTTGATTTAATTAAGACTGGTGTAGTTGTAAACAACAGGAACTGACTCTGCCTAACTTAATGAAAAAGGGACAGATAGCTTGGCTGTTCATGGAATCCCAGGAACAGCTAAGAAAATACACTCCAGCAAGAAAAGCTGAGGTGATGACACCTGAAGGAGATAAGGAAGCTGGGATGAGTAGAACGTCTCCCTTTGATGCTGAATTTACCAAAGAATGAACATTAATGCTTTCCAGCTTCTAGATATTTTCATTCAAGATTTAATATTCCCAAAGGTGATGACTGATGAGATTGGCTTTGATCTACCCCTGGATCAGTTTAGGTCTTAACCTGAAGTTCTTTTAGGGAATAGGAGATTCCAGAAGTTCAATCTAATTGGAATCTTCTAGCATTTTACCTTATGGATGTTGCTCACATGTGCACACACATCTATAGACACACGCACACACATACACACACACACACACACACACAGATATACACACACACCATGTTATCTCCCTCTATCCCAGTGGTACCTGCTCAACACAATGCAACTTTTCAGGGACTCTTCTTCATCAGAGGAGATAAGTACAAGTCACATCCAGCTACTGTAGTCAGAGATGATATAATGGATATTATACATATGGTTATTGGTTTCTTTTAGTTTTTCTCTGTTTATTTATTTATTTTTTTAACATATGCAATTATTTTCCATCATTTACACTACAGTAGTTACAATTACACTCCAAACAGAAAAGCAAAGTAAAAAATCAAAACCCCAACTTCTATTTCATGTACTTAGACTTATACAGAAATTAGAAAGTTAGGTAACAACTAGTTAATCACCTAATTTCACAGCTATCTGAAGTGGCGATCGTTATATAGCAGCTTATCTGTGATACATTCAAGATAAATGATACAATTTATTACTTGCCCATAAGCTAAAACACAGCCTGCTTAATACCTTTCCTTAAATTCCACCTCTATACTACAATATACTTGAAGTCCATGCAAAAAAGTAGCTACCTTTTATATAGGAAATGGATGATTAACTCTTTGGTGTTGTAAAAGCAACTTCATTTTAAACATAACCACCCCCACTACCAAAAAAAGAAGAGGGGGAAAAAAGTAAAGAAAATAATAAGGGAAAAACCCAAGACACACTTTCTGTCCTTGACGGAATGTATTAAATAAGCAAACATCCCAACAAGGAAAACAAGTACTACAATGTAAAAACATTAAAAAAAGACAACCCTCTCACATGCATAAATGAAAGATTGCACACAAAGAACTCACATCTTTTCAAGCTTCAATAGTAAATATTATGCTACTATGTATTAAATACTGCATGCTTTGCCCAAGCTAAGATGAAACCACATCATAAATCAATTAGCATTTTGCATTTTCTTTCGTTATCTACTCAAAGTCATGCCTACTGCACCTCTAAAGATTTCATTAAATCCAATTATACAGCAAACACTCCCAAAATAAACTTAGATTGTATTGCAGTTTCACTTA